>NC_042620.1:363604029-363781529 GCF_901001135.1 Rhinatrema bivittatum | reverse complement strand
TTCTAATTTCTGTTTTTTGATTAAGAAATTTATTTTCTCCTGAATTGTATCCCTTGAAATAGGTTTACCCTTAGCTAAAACAGCTTTGTTGGAATTTGAATAAAAGTGCAAATAAAGACTCCTTCTGAGCTTTTTATGCACCTCTTCCTGTGCTGCTCTCATTTATTTGGCTCATGTAATTTAGCCTCCTTTATCTGAACCACCCTGCAGGGTGAGGATTCCTTTCAGACAAAAGATTACTTCTTTTTTTGTCTGGGCCTCTTGATTCAAGCTGTAGCATTGTATGCGTGTGGTACATGAGATTCCCTCAGCCGTGCTCGGGTCCAGGGAGGGAACTTCAGATAGCTGCTCTGACAGGCCTTGCTGGCCAAGGAGTCAAGCTGAGGGCGTGCCTGGGAGGAGAAACCCCCTAGGGTAACCTAGTGTATGTTCTATGGGGGCCATTTACAAATGGAACAAAGAAGAGTACATTTGTGATTGTAATTTTCTGGTCTGAGTACAGTTTGATCTTTTTCTTTTCTATGCCAGCAAAGTGAATGGAAATGGATGGCACTGGTCTCTAAAAGAGTTTTACCACAGGAACCCTTTGGAAAACTGGATGCTTTTACAAGTTAGCTCTGGTGGCGGTCACCCCAAATGTACTCCCTGTATCTTGTCCACTTCCACACAGTCTTATCAGGAAGCCAACACAAAGTTTCCACAAAGAATGATAATTATTATAAAATAGGATGATTGCCCTTTAAATAACTTATTTACACTACAAACAGAAGTCAAAAGTCTTCTGTCCCACTGAGGCTTTGCTGACTGACTTCACATCCCAGCCCATGAACCTCCTGTAAAATTGCTTTAACAGTTTTCAGCTAGACTGAATTCCTAAAGAAAAGGCAAAAATGCACAGAGAACCAGGGGCTGCAGTTTACGGGTGGAGAGAACGTGCAAATTGCAACCAAATCCCCCCTCGTTATAATTGTCATTCTTTCGAAAAATATTTTTTTGGCATAAGCCAAATAAAGTATAATTGATTATTAATATAATAATGAAGAGAGGGGAGCGAACAAGAGTGGAGAAAGAAGGGGGCTGAAAGAAATAGGGTAGGGCTGGGGGAGTGAGATCAAGAGATGAAAATAGGGGGGAAGAGAGGAGCAGCTGAAGGGTGGGATGGGAAGAGAAGTGCATTGCTGAAGGGGGGGAGAGGAAAGGGCTAGGCCTGAGGCAAGAAACTGGTGGTGAGAGTGAGAGGAAGGGACTGGGGGGCAGGAAAAAAAGGGATGTCGGTGAGGGGAGAGAAGAGAGACCTGCCCCCCACAAAAAATAAACAACCCCTACAAGAGAAAATGATAAAGGGTCAGCAGCTCAAATATAATATGGGTATTGTGTTGGGACTGCCTGACCTTTGTCCTTTTTTTTTTTTGTGGGAGGTAGGTAGAAGTGGGGGCAAGAAGGAGAGAGAGAGAGAGCAAGAGGAGGGAGAAGGGGCTGAAGGCAGAGGGAGGAGAAAGAGGTATGCAGATGGGACAGAAGGAGGTTTGGGCAAGGTGAAAGAGAGAGAAGGGGATAGAAGGGGGATGAGGGAGAGGACGAGATAGTCGTAGAGAGAAAGAGCAAGTGAGGACAGGAGGAGAGAAGAGGCTGAAGGGAGGAGTTGAGGATGGGGAGAGACGAGAGAACTGGGGTCATGGAAAAGGGAAAATGGCTGATGGCAAGGGAGAGAGAGAGAAGACGACTGGGGGTAGAGGAGAAGTCCCCTCCTCTCTCTCCTCTGCCAACAGCCCCTTCTCCTTGCTCTCAGCATTCTCCTTTCCCTCCTTCAGAACTCCACATCTGACGCCATCCTCCTCCTCCTCCTCCCCTCAGCCCATTTTCTCTCCTATCCCACCCCTTATTGCCCCTGCCCTGTTCTCTCTCTCTCCCCTCAGCTCCTCATTCTCACCCCACCCTTGCTGCTTCTCCTGCTCCATGCCCCTCTTTCCTGCCCCTTTCTTCAGCTGCCTCCTACCCATCTTGCTATCTCTCTCCTGCCCCCACATCTTTCTCTTGTTCTCCTCCCGCCAGCCCCCCACCCCCTGCTTCCCAGCTCTCAGCCCTATCCTCCATTCACTGCCATCTACTTACCTGTCCTGGTGATGCGACGCCCTCATCTGCATCTTTTTGAAGTAAATATTGAGGGATGCAGCAGAGGCAATGCAGGTCTGGTGGTGGCAGCAGCAGCAGCGGCAGCAGCAGCATTAAAGGCAGGTCCTGTGGCCTGGGGCGGCAGGAAAAGTAGGAAGTTCCTGGCAGAAAAGGCAAGAGAAGGAGGTCTGTCGGTGAAGAGGGCCCACATGTGCTGCTGCTTTTATTAAACTTGCTTCTGGTGGAAGTTACAACTTTAAGACATTAACATCCTCCATGAGCAAGCTGCATGGAAGGGGAGGATTTGAGCATTTGGTAATCAGGTAGCAGAAGGGGGTTGGGGAAGTGAGGAGGAGCCACTGCAGCCTGAACAATGTGGGTTAGAAATGGTGCTTGCCAGCCACAAGTGGGTGGGGCTGTGGCCCATGTGGCGCAAGGCCTATGCAAATTAACTCACCTCTTGGACAAGAGTGGCCTCATCAACTTCTTTCCCCCTGCTTTCTTTCTTCACACAGCCTGTCTTCCTGTGAATAGGAAGCTTCCCTAGATTTAAGTCTTTTTCTCAAATCAGATCACAATGGCCATAGCACAGAGGATTTAGTCTCAGCCATCTATAGAGAACTCGCTTCCCTTCCCAACCCCTCCAGGAGGTACATCTAATTAGCCTAGTTTTCTGGATGAATTTATATGAGATAGATCTGCATATTGTGGGTCTCCAGTATATGCAAGACTATTGTATGCATATTTATTATGGATGCCCTGAAAATTCAAGCCATTAGGTGTACCTCTAGGACAGGTCGGGAAACAGTGCTCCACTCCTCTTGGTCTTCCTGGTAGCTTGCTCTATGTTTCTCTTTTCTCCTCACTCTGTGCTTTGCTTCTCAAGTAGGTTTTCAAAATAGCAGACACACCCCATTGGCAATTAATTAGCTGCCAGCTGTTCCATCCCAGGCTGCCAGTCAGCTTAGAACTGACAGCTTGTGCTGCATCTTCTGCTGACTCTGCCACAGGCACCTACTGTAGCTTCTACTTTTATGTAAGGGTCTTATTACCATATATACACAAAATGGTAAAAATCCCTTAAACTATCAGTGCTGTTAGACTGTAAACATGGTTGGGAACACATAAAAGAAAGCTGAAAGATCTCCAGATTTTAATCTTCATATTCTGCTATATAGGACGACAAAATAATTTAATACAGGAGCCCTGATCAACTCATTGTATTTTCATGATTCTTAAATAGTAATGTTAGAATATACTTTTTTTTCTGCTTTTTTGCATCATACAAAGATACATATCTGTAGCTGTGTTTCATTTTTTTCCACTTTGTCTAGCATTAAAAGTCAAGTTGTGGGAAAAAAGAATTTAGAGCAGTTTACTGTCTCTGGTACTTGGTAAAGGAAATAACATTTTGTAACTGTGATACATTTAATTATTTTGATTTTTCTTTTTTTCCCCCAAACATTCATAATTAGAAGACACGTTCAATGATGTGTAAGGACCAAAAGCCATATGAGATGATACTGAAGGACCTAAATATTATGTATGCTCTAGAGGAGAATAGCGATGGGGGGATATGATAGAGACATTTAAATATCTGAAAGATATTAATGGTGCACAAGAAGCAAATCCTTTTTAATGAAAGGGAAGTTGTAGAACTAGAGGTCATGATGAGGGGGAAGAATCGGGCACAACGTTGCTAAATATTTTTGAAAAGAAAGGATGATGAATGCCTGGAATGCTCTTCTGAAAGAGTTGGTGAAGGAATCAAAAATGTTAAGCAGAATTTTAAAATGCGTGAAATAAGCAGAGTGACAAGTAGATGGGAATAAAATACATTGGGTGCAGTGGGTGCTTGAGCACCCCCAATATTAAGCAAACTCCTTTACTGTGTCTAGGGAAGGGGGTGACTTGTGTTGAGTTTAGCACTCTGAATCATTTTGAAAAGTTGGCTTCTGTGTACATTGGGATAACCTGCTTACGAGCAGCAGTTATAACTCAACAGCAGTGATTCAATCACATCAGGGCTTAAAAAAAAAAAAAAAAAAAAAAGCATGGTAGAACCCGAAACAGTGTAATGATTGTTAAGGAGGTGCATTCATTTCAAACAAATGGACAAAGCATAACAAATGTGCTTATATTTGTTTCATTTGTGGCCCCTGAATGAAACATATAGTCTTTGATTTGTTATTTTCCATTCATTTCTATGGCCCTTTGAGGTCTATGGCAGTGTATTGTGGAGAAAATACAACTGGTATCTATAGCAACCAGCTATAGATACCAGTGTGTGACCTCACTGCCTTGTCAGAACCAAGGCAGGGCAAGTTGGAAAGGAGACTAGCCAGAGGACAAATCATGGTACAGCACTTTTTAAATAACCTATAAATGCTCTCTGGATCAAGTAATGCTGATGTCCTCCAGTGTAAGGTCCCAGCATGTGCAAGAATCACTGTATTTATTCCCTGGCTCATTGCACAGAGGAACATGTTAGGAGAAGCTCTCTTCCAGGCCAGTGCAATAAAGTGTGCCCAGCCTAGCGCACAGGTGGACGCATGTTTTGGATGCACTAGACTAGGATATGATGCAATAAAGGTGTCCAAAACACGCACCCAAAAAACTGCTGACCCAACAGTACTCATCACATGTTAATTCCATGTAGATGAGGCTATTAGCTAGTACTCCCCCGATGCAGTAAATCCCACCCGGCATCCAACGCACACTTGTTAACGTGGAAAACTTAGCTCTGGTCCTGGAGCTGGCATTATGTCATTCCGCGAGTCAAGGGCTCACGGCAACAGCTGCCTCTGGTAGTTCCTGGGTGCTGGTGGCTGATGCTGGCTCTGGCCATGATGTGTGGGGCTCACGTTGCAAATGTAGCAGCAGCAGCAGCAGCAGCAGCAGCCTTGCCCTGCTCTGCCTCTCCTGCTCCTTTTTCAGGAGCTGCTTTTACCTTTCCCTCCCTCCCCCTCTTTTCACCATAAGCAAGGTGGAATTTGAGCTGGGCTGGGCTGGAAACCCAGAGCCTGGAATCCTGGTCTTTCTATGCCTGCAGAAAAGGCAAAGTTGTTTTTTGGTTGTTGGGGATGAGGGGCACAGCCACCTCTCCCGGGCGCCCGATGCATTTGAGCGCTAGGGACGCACAATTTTTCCCTAGCCTGACCTTTTTAACGCGGCAGCTCATTTTAATATTGCATTGGGCGCTCGAGAGAGGTGGCTGTGTGGGCGTTAAGAAAATGGGCTTTCAATATGAGCACCCATTTTAGCGCGCATCTTATTGCATCGGCTAAGTTTTAAAAAAAGCTTAGCTTTTGGATTTAGCCCTGGTAAAGGCTGTATCTAATCTTCTCTGTACTGTAGTGGTCTTATTCACTGTACCAGGAAGAGATGCAGTGCGCTGCTGCTGATTTTGATTTTTCTCTAAGGGGGTGGGGGGGTGGGTGTCAGTGTGGGAGACAGTGTAGAGATTGCAGTTATTGCAGTGCTAGTGATCTTTTTGTCTCTGGCTCTCTGGACACCAGTGAGGTAAGCCTTGCAAGCTCAGAGACTGAAGAGAAGAGGCTTACCAGTCTGGCAGTCTTTTTTGTCTTTTAGTGTTTTTTGTGTGTGGAATCAGACAGCACTGGTTTACTCAGT
Organism: Rhinatrema bivittatum; assembly: GCF_901001135.1. NCBI lineage: Eukaryota > Metazoa > Chordata > Amphibia > Gymnophiona > Rhinatrematidae > Rhinatrema > Rhinatrema bivittatum. The sequence goes on along the minus strand of NC_042620.1, from coordinate 363,775,784 downwards.
GTAGCATACATCCATAGCATGTGTGTGTGTGAGAGAGAGAAATAATTCTCCATTGTGAGTGGGGATACAGATACAGTATCAATAAATTAATTTGTAGTATCCAAACTCCGGGAGGCAGTGCACTTCAAACAAATGCTAACATATCAGGATAAGAGAGAGGAGGGGATATTGGCAAGTTTGGCAGATTTTGCAGGGGCAGCAGTAAAAAAGGCAGTCTTGCAGCTACATTGAAGTAGGACTATTTTTAGGTCCAGAATGGCAGGAGAGGAAGGCAACTCAACTCAGAAGAAAGTAAAACTTGGAGACTATGTGCCACTGTTGCCTGTTCCTCTTCCTCTTGTTTTGGAGCAGAGGGAAAAGGTGGGAGAGTCATCCAAGATTGGCAAGAGCAGGGAAGAAGTAGCAAAGTGCAACTCCCAAATCCAGCAGCGCACTCCTCTTTGGCTCCCGCCAAACATAGTAAGATAGTAATGATGGCAGAAAAAGACCGAATTGTCTGTCCAGTTGCCCACCAAGCTTCTTATGGTAGTAATTGCCACTCCATGTACAGGTTATCCCCATGTTACATGGGGATAACCTGTACAGTACTACCACACTGTACAGGTTACCCCAAAAACTTATGTTAAAGGTGGTAATATTAAAAATCAAAACCAAACAACTGTTAAACCTATAACAAAATTCCTGCTAGCAACATTTTTATAGAGTGAACAAACTTCCTGATAATTCATATAATGCTGCTGCCTGAACTTGCTTTGTTTTTGGACTTGGCTGTAGAAGCAGTCCTGTGCTTTTCCCCTAATGTCTGCGTATCAGTACCCTAGATCAGTGCTTCTCAACCTTTTTCCCATCGTGACACACCTGACAGATTACGTTTACATGTATGACACACTGATCATTACAATTTACAGTGGAAATAAAAAATAAAGGTCCAGTATTATTTTTATTGTTAAGAATGACACAAGGAAAAGATTCATATTGTATCTGAACAGAAATTGCATAAACGGTAAACATCCCACACCAAAACAGCACCAATTTCCAGCACTTAACAGTAACCACCTTACCTAAGAAAAGGCAACACTGAAAATATTACACCAGGCCTTAAGACAATACATCTCCTATTAGGAAAACGGACCAAGTCAGGCTGCTATAGAGCCCTACACAGAACCTACACCCCAGCAGAGAACCTCACCTGAATCACATGTGCTGACCCTCACATAACAAAGAATAAAGAGACCAAAATGCATAACTAGAAGCATGCAGACAAAAACTGAATTGGAAACCGCAACAAGCCAGAGTCTCTGTATGCAGTGTAATAAAGGAAAAAAAGAAACATCACCCATTCTTATAAAACAAATCAAGAAATATAAAATCAGTAGCAGTAAAACCATACTAACAAAAAGAACAGATTATTTCAAAACAGTGGATGAATGGAATATCCAATAATTAAAAACTCATATAGGAGGTGGAGGTGAGAGGGATCGCTGCCTGCTACCCGCGGAGCCTATTTCTAAAACTGCATTACCTTTTTGGAGTTTGCCTTGGCTTTCCAGCCCTGCTTGAGCAGGGGGACGATTGAGAGGACTTCCGGGAGCTGACATCACGGAGGCGGGGCCTCCCACTGAATAAAATCTGATGCCCTGCAGGATTCCTAACGAGGTGGAGGTGAGAGGGATCGCTGCCTGCTACCCGCGGAGCCTATTTCTAAAACTGCATTACCTTTTTGGAGTTTGCCTTGGCTTTCCAGCCCTGCTTGAGCAGGGGGACGATTGAGAGGACTTCCGGGAGCTGACGTCATGGAGGCGGGGCCTCCCACTGAATAAAATCTGACGCCCTGCAGGATTCCTAACGAGGTGGAGGTGAGAGGGATCGCTGCCTGCTACCCGCGGAGCCTATTTCTAAAACTGCATTACCTTTTTGGAGTTTGCCTTGGCTTTCCAGCCCTGCTTGAGCAGGGGGACGATTGAGAGGACTTCCGGGAGCTGACGTCACGGAGGCGGGGCCTCCCACTGAATAAAATCTGACGCCCTGCAGGATTCCTAACGAGGTGGAGGTGAGAGGGATCGCTGCCTGCTACCCGCGGAGCCTATTTCTAAAACTGCATTACCTTTTTGGAGTTTGCCTTGGCTTTCCAGCCCTGCTTGAGCAGGGGGACGATTGAGAGGACTTCCGGGAGCTGACGTCACGGAGGCGGGGCCTCCCACTGAATAAAATCTGACGCCCTGCGGCGCGTCGACGTCGCCGGCGCGTCGCCGAAGCCGCGCTCGCCAAAGGGGCGCGCGGCTTTGGTTTTTCTTTTTTGAAATAGCAGATCACTCGACAATCAAGAATCAGCGCCATAGATTCAAAAATTAAAATAATCTCGCAATGCCAGCAAAGAGGAAGGGAAGGATTAGGGTGTTTCCCTCAACGCCCGCATCTTCAGCCCTGACTCAACCTGAGATTATAAAATTTTTGACTCAGCTGGAAAATCAAGGAGGAGCTGATGATTCCATTGGGGCACATAATGGAGAAGTGTGTGGCTCCCGTGAAGAGGCGTCCCTCAGCCCGGATATGCGTTTACCCCCGATTCAACGTAGTGAGGAGGAAGGAATAGCTCCATCGCCACCCAATGAAGGGAGTGTTGCGATGGAACCAGAGGGTCCATCCGTCCCAAGGACTGTTGAATCTGTAATACAACAACCCCCCTTGGAGGGGCAGGTAACTTTAGATAAGATACTGGAGGCAGTAAATAGTTTAAGTCTGGTGGTATCTAGGTTAGAGAGGAAAATAGACAATGTAACATCTGACTTTCAAGGTCAATTATCCAATGCTCAAACTCAGAATACCCAATTGTTGAAGAAGATGAATGAAAATGAAAAGAACATAGTGTCATTACAAAAAGTGAATGTTTCCCTAATCAAAGATCAAATTGCAAGTTCAAGGCGATTAGAGATATTGGAAAACTGAGTGCGTCTTTTAAATATACGGATTGTAAATTTTCCACAGGTCCTTGGTGAAATTCCCTATACCTCTCTAAAACGTTATTTTAGAGAGGTATTACAATATAAGGAAGAGGATCTTCCCTCTATTAATTCATGTTATTTCTTGATTAAAAAACCCCAAGTTCCTGTAAATTTGACGAACTTCCTCGAAGAATCAACTTTAGAAGTTGTTCACCGTAACACACTTGTAGTATCTTTTATTACATCTCAAGATATAAACGGTGTGATGAGAAAATATTTTAAAAAGTTTCCAACAATGTTCTATGGGGAGGCAGTCAAATTATATCCAGACCTGGCTCCAATAACTAGAACAAGGAGAAGGGAATTCTTGGCAATGCGCCAACAAATTATATCCTTAGGTTTTTTGTTCTTTTTAAGATATCCTTGCAGATGCGAGATAAAGAAGGGGGTAAATTCTTATATTTTTTATCAAATAGAACACTTGAAACAATTTGTTGAGTCCCAATCACCTGGTACAGAAGCAGACCTGCCTATAGCTGAGTCCTCCCCTGTCAATGAGCCATCTAGTGGAGTATAGCAATAATCTGGACAAATATAAAATTCCAGCTGTCTATGTGATACGCTTAGTTATATTAATGATATTGTTAAAAATTTCTCCTTTAGTTTCTTATTCAGATTCTAAAAAATCATCTGCCTCAATTTTTCCAAAGAATTGATTTACCAATTTTCAGTTTAAGAATTATTTCATTTTATTTTATTGGATAAGCAGTAGTTTATTGCTTTCCAATCTTATGGTGTCAAAACCATTAATTAATACTCATATATTTTTATTTCATATGTATTTGAGTGTTATGACTCAAGATGATAATGTATTACATAAATGTATTAAACAATTGTATCTCAAAATATTTTCTCTATATGTAAAATTTGAAAATATTAATAAATAAAGAACTAAAAAAAAAAAAAAAAAAAACTCATATAAAAAATTTCTAGATACCAATAAAATATTTTAAAATAGCAGACACAAAGACCCAGTAATGAAAAATAATAAGGATTCAAAAAATGTTTTGCTCTGCATACCTGGGAACGTTTGATATCCAGGTGCCCTGAGATTGTTTTGAATTAGCAGGAGGAGGGATGGTTTGCGTGCAACTTTCTCCTCTCTCTCTCTCTCTCTCACACACTGGCTCTCAGTCACTCACATATACACATGCTTTTTCTCTCTCACTTATATAGGCTCTTAATTACACATTTACACACTTGCTGTCTATCTTTTCAGGCTTACATACATAGTCTTTCAATCACACACATACATGCTATCCTTTTCTCTCACACACAAACTCTCATTCACATGCTTAAAAACATACTCTCTCTCTCATTTACACAAAGGCTCTCAATCACATACTCACATGCTCCCTCACCTAAACCATACTCACATGCTCCCTCACCTCAATCACACACAGACACACATGCTGTCTTTCTCTCACTTTCACACATGCTCTCAATCACATACTCACATGCTCCCTCACCTAAACCAGCTCTTAATCACACACATACTCTCTTTCACATGTACAGGCTTTCAATCATTCACAGAAGAAACAACAAGGGAGGTTGTCTAACAAAGCCATGGGGGCAACAGTATAGAATTAGCAGCCGAATGTCCGATCTGGATTTCTTTATTGAACAGAGACACAAATTTGCAAACAAGCCCGACTCAGGCCAAGTTTCGCCCTCTTTCAATGGGGCTGCGTCAGGGGCTACAATATACAATAAATAGCACATACTAATAAATAAATGAATAAAAATCATAAAAACATAATTAAAACAAACATAAAATGGACATATAAAATGGTAACATGAATGTGTGTGATGTGACATATAAAACTGAAAAATAAGTTATATTGACTGTGTATCTGATAAAGTGTCAATCAAAGCCAATAAATAATGTATATATTGCCTTTACTTCAAATTTATCGTTTTGTAGTTTCTGAGTGTCCGGGTTTCAAATGTAAATATACATCAAATGGTCTGTAATTTGATGAATAAAAAATATTAAGAATGGAATTAATAAATAATATTATGAATATTAAATTATTAGATCACTTGAGAAATGATATATGTACCTCAAGTCAAAAAAGATATCCTGTGCCGCAGTCTGTCCAGTTCATCTGTTTGGGTTGGAGGCCTGTAGATCACACCAGTAAAAATGGAAGCACCATCTTCTCTTTTTAGGATGGTCCATAATGCTTCTTTACCCCACGTCCCTTGCAATCCAGTTGCTTGAATATTGTTTTTGACATAAAGAGCTATTCCTCCCCCTTTTCTGACCTCTCTATTCTTTCTTAACAAATTATAGCCCAGGATGGCCACATCCCAATCATGAGACTCGGTGAACTATGTCTCCTTAACAGCAATAATGTCCAGTTCTGCCTCTACCATTAGAGCCTGCAGGTCTGGGATTTTATTGCTCAAACTACAAGCATTTGTGGTCAAAGCTTTCCAGCTGCTCTTCCTAGTCACCTTTTCTGTTTTTTAGAACTGATTGATTTTGTTAATTTGTCTTCCCACTTCCTTTATTGTTTGGGAGTGACATTCCAATTTCACCAGCCACCTCCTGCCACCCCAATTTCCTAGTTTAAATGCCTGATAATGTATGATCTGAATTTTTCACTTAGCATTATCTTTTCTACCATAGACAAATATGGGCCATCCTTACCATATAATCTTTTGTTGCTCCATACATGGCCCCAGCCTCCAATGTATCCAAAACCATTTTCCTTACACCAGGTTTTGAGCCAAACATTGAAATTATCTGTATTGTATAATCTTTCCTTTCCCTTTCCATGAACCAGTAGTAATTCTGAAAAGACAATAGTCTTTGGCATGTGTCTAATCTTCTCTCCTAGATTTTGGAAATCTTCCTGTACCTTGTGGACAACGTTTATAGTGAAGTCATTGGTTCACAGATGGTTAATAACATTGATATCAGCTTTCTTCTATAATTGCACTGACCACCTGGTTTGCATTTCTATTATTTCAGCATCCTGGAATACATTTAACCATTGTATTCCCATCAAATTGTGTTCCCAAATTGGTTCCTCTGATGACAGAGTCTCCCAGCAGAAGCAGCTTTCTTTTATGACATTTGACCATATTGGTGGGTTTCTGGGTGACTACTTCCCTTTCATGTTCCCTTTCATGTTCTATTGCTGGGGCTTCTTCATTTTCGAAAGCCCCTGATATGCCACCTAAGGGGACTTACTGCTTTTGCTCTGCCTACCTGCTCTGCCCCTGATACTCCACCTTGGGATTCATGCTGTTAATATACCTACCTACCAGGCCTATTATGTACCACCATGGGAGTTTTGGTGTTGCCATGTTTGCTGTTTTGATATCAGACTAGTTCTTCCATCCTTTCTGTTTGTTTCTTTTTTTATACTGGGATAATTTCTCCCCAGAAAAAAATTTGAAAAAAAATTTCAAGTTTCTCCTCCCACCCTATCTTTTTTCTGGTTCTTCATGTTGTTGTACCCCTCTACAATCCCTGCCTAGTTATCCCACCCTGGTTCACTGTTGGTTAAACTGGGATGTTTTATCTCCAGAAAGAAAAAATAGAAAAAGAAAACAATGCAAGTTTCTCTTTGTTTCCCATCTCTTTTCTGGTTCTCTACCTTACTGTTTGCTGTACATCTCTAGTATCCCAGCCTAGTTCTCCCACTCTTCTTTCTTGTTTGAACAGTGGTCTTTTGTACTGAAAAACCCTTAGAAGGAAGAAATGCAGGTACATAAGAAGAGATGCACAGGACAGACCTTTACATGTTCTGAATGAGGAAAAGGTTTCAGTAGAAAAAGAGAACTAATGCAACACCAGAAAATCAACAAAGGGTACAGCTATGGAATCTTTGAATTTTTAATAAAGCAAACCCTCACAAAATACCAGGAAAGCCACACTGATGAGTCACTATTTACATGTTCAGATTTTGGCAAATGTTTCAATTGAATGCAAATTTCATAAGAAACGCAAAATTCCACCCAGCAGCAAGATCAGTTTTAACTAGGGAATGTAATAAAAGCTTATGTCACCAAAGTGATACTAATGTCAGATCATTCTTTGCTTTAAATCTGACAAAAGGCAAGTGCTTCAACAGGAAGACATTTATCCCATACCACTCTGGCTTGGTGATATATTCCTTACCCTACTCATTAGGGATGGGAAGAAGAATTTTTTTTTTCAATTTATTTTTGGAGGATTGTTTTCCCATGAATTTCATTTTGTCTAAAGTTATATCATTTATGATGTTAAAAAAACAAAATAAACATTAAAAATAAAAAAAGGGGAAAAAAAGGAAATGGGGTCTCCCAAGTCCTCCTGTGCCCCCCACCATCCCTCCCACCTGAAAAAATGCTAGAGCCAAGATTCTCTCCTACCTCCACTTACATGGGTCTGGGGAGTATCCAAAACCTAGGTCCAGTGAAGCCTGGGTCTTGTGTAGGGCCTAGGCCAAAGTTGTGGAGACCTACCATGTTCTAGACCTAAGCAAAGCTGAGCGGACAGTGTCATTTCATGGGAGAATACAGAAAAAGGAAGAAAGATGACCTCCGAGACCCAGGTGCTGGGCCTGTGCCTGATCTTGGCCTCAGGGCCTGGGTCCAGGCCAAAGCCCCAACACTGGGTCAGGTCCTAGGTATCAGAACCCAGCTTCCCGGTTGGATCCCAGTGTCAGTCCTGGGTCCAGACTGAGGCCCTGGAGTTGAGACCCAGTCTCGGAGTCAAGCCTGGGTCTGAGCCTGGGCCATGGCCTTGGCTTCAGGCCAGGTGTTGGGACCTGGGCTCCAGTTTGGGCCCAAGGATAAGGCCTGGCCTGTATCATGACGCTGGATCTCCCAACAGAGCAGGTAAATTTCTATAATTTTTGGGGTTTCTGCAGAGGCCCCGGCATCAGGCCCAGGCCAAGGCTGAGACCCCGGCATCATGCTCTGGCTTATTCTGAGATTTCAGTATCATGCTCAGGCCTAGGCTGTGGCTTATGTGGGTGGCCACAGCTGACACCTAGGTGAGGAACCAGCCTCAGGCCTGGGCCCAAGCCCCAGTGTCACTCTCAGGTGTATGCTGAGGCCCCTACTTTGGTCCTCAGCATTTTCTGTAGGTGAGGCCCCAGCTTTGAGCCTGGGCCTTGGCCCAATGGATCACTTTTTGGTTTTTAAAACAAAATGTGAATACCAATGGAATTTTATCAGTTTTTTACTCATTTTGCTTTGAGAACAGAATGAAATAAAAATATGAATTTTTGTCTCATTTCTTATTTCTTTTCTACCAAATGACCATCCCTACTACACATTAGGGGGTAGATTTTTAAAAACTGCGCGATCGCGTACTTTTGTTTGCGCAGCAGACGCAAACAAAAGTACGCTTGATTTTATAAGATACGCACATAGCCGCGCGTATCCTCTAAAATCCTGGATCGGCGCGTGCAAGGCTGCCGATTTTGGGCAGCCGGCGCGCGCCGAGCCTTCCTCGTTCCCTCCGAGGCCGCTCCGAAATCGGAGCGGCCTCGGAGGGAACTCTCTTTCGCCCTCCCCTCACCTTCCTCTCCCTTCCTCTACCTAACCCACCCCCTCCGGCCCTATCTAAACCCCCCCACACCTTTATCCATGGATTTACGAATACTACCGTCCACCTGGTCAAGATGATGAGACTGATAGTGAAATGCTAAGAGAAATAGGGAAGCTAACCAAATTGGTAGTGCGGTAATAATGGGAGACTTCAATTACCCCAATACTGAGTGGGTAAATGTATCATCGGTACATGCTAGAGCTACAAAGTTCCTGGATGGAATAAATTACATTTTTATGGAGCAATTGGTCCAGGAACTGACAAGAGAGGGAGCAATTTTAGATTAATTCTCAGTGGAGGACAGGATTTGGTGAGAGAGGTAATGGTGGTGGGGCTGCTTGGCAATAGTGATCACAATATGATCATAAGAACATAAGAAATTGCCATGCTGGGTCAGTCCAAGGGTCCATCAAGCCCAGCATCCTGTTTCCAACAGAGGCCAAAACCAGGCCACAAGAACCTGGCAATTACTGAAACACTAAGAAGAATCCATGCTACTGATGCAATTAATAGCAGTGGCTATTCCCTAAGTAAAATTGATTAATAGCCATTAATGGACGTCTCCTCCAAGAACTTATCCAAACCTTTTTTGAACCCAGCTACACTAACTGCACTAACCACATCCTCTGGCAACAAATTCCAGAGCTTTATTGTGTGTTGAGTGAAAAATAATTTTCTCCGATTAATCTTAAATGTGCTACTTGCTAATTTGAATGAATGACTTGAAGGGGGACAGTAAGCAAATCCTCGGCTCTCGTGCTAAACTTTCAAAAGGGAAACTGATAAAATGAGAAAAATTGTAAGAAAAATACTGAAAGGAGCAGCTACAAAGGTAAAAAGTGTGCAAGAGGCGTCGTCATTGTTAAAAAATACCATCCTAGAAGCACAGACCAGATATATTCCACACATTAAAAAAGGTGGAAAGAAGGCAAAACGATTACCGACATGGTTAAAAGGGGAGGTGAAAGAAGCTATTTTAGCCAAAAGATCTTCATTCAAAAATTGAAAGAAGCATTCAACAGAAGAAAATAGGATAATGCATAAGCTTTGGCAAGTTAAATGTAAGACATTGATAAGACAGACTGAGAGAATTTGAAAACAAGTTGGCCGTAGAGGCAAAAACTCACAATAAAAACTTTTAAAAATATATCCAAAGCAGAAAGCCTGTGAGGGAGTCAGTTGGACAGTTAGATGATTGAGGGCTTAAAGGGGCAGAAAAGATCAAGGGGTTAAAGGGGCACTTAGAAAAGATAAGGTCATCGTGGAAAGATTAAACGATTTCTTTGCTTCGATGTTTACTAAAGAGTATGTTTTAGGAGATACCCGTTCCGGAGAAGGTTTTCATGGGTAATGACTCAAATGGACTGAACCAAATCACGGTGACCCTAGAAAATGTGGTAGGCCTGATTGATAAACTGAAGAGTAGTAAATCACCTGGACCGGATGGTATACACCCCAGAGTTCTGAAGGAACTAAAAAATGAAATTTCAGACCTATTAGTAAATATTTGTAACCTATCATTAAAATCATCCATTGTACCTGAAGACTGGAGGATAGCTAATGTAACCCCAATATTTAGAAAGGGCTCCAGGGGTGATCCGGGAAACTAAAGACCTGTTAGCCTGACTTCAGTGCCTGGAAAAATAGTAGAAAGTGTTCTAACCATCAAAATCACAGAACATATAGAAAGATATGGTTTAATGGCTTTACCTAAGGCAAGTCTTGCCTCAGAAATCTGCTTCACTTTTTTGAAGGAGTTAATAAACATGTGGATAAAGGTGAACCGGTAGATGTAGTATACTTGGATTTTCAGAAGGCGTTTGATAAAGTTCCTCATGAGAGGCTTCTAGGAAAAGTAAAAAGTCATGGGATAGGTGGCGATGTCCTTTTGTGGATTATAAACTGGCTAAAAGACAGGAAACAGTGAGTGAGGTAATCAAATTTGCAGATGATACAAAATTGTTCAGAGTAGTTAAATCACAAGCAGATTGTGATAAATTGCAGGAAGACCTTGTGAGACTGGAAAATTGGGCATTGAAATGGCAGATGAAATTTAATGTGGATAAGTGCAAGGTAATGCATATAGGGAACAATAACCCATGCTATAGTTACACAATGTTAGGTTCCATATTAGGTGCTACCACCCAAGAAAGAGATCTAGGCTTCATAGTGGATAACACATTGAAATCGTTTCTTCAGTGTGCTGTGGCAGTCAAAAAAGCAAACACAATGTTGGGAATTATTAGGAAGGAAATGGTGAATAAAACAGAAAATGTCATAATGCCTTTGTATCGCTCCATGGTGAGACCGCACCTTCAATACTGTGTACAATTCTGGTCGCTGCATCTCAAAAAAGATATAATTGCGATGGAGAAGGTACAGAGAAGGGCTACCAAAATGATAAGGGGAATGGAACAGCTCCCCTATCAGGAAAGACGAGAAGTTAGGACTTTTCAGCTTGGAGAAGAAACGGCTGAGGGGGATATGATAGAGGTGTTTTAAATCATGAGAGGTCTACAACGGGTAGATGTGAATCGGTTATTTAGTCTTTCAGATAACAGAAAGTCTAGGGGGCACTCCATGAAGTTAGCATGTGGGACATTTAAAACTAATCGGAGAAAGTTCTTCTTCACTCAATGCACAATTAAACTCTGGAATTTGTTGCCAGAGGACGTGGTTATTTCAGTTAGTATAGCTGTGTTTAAAAAAGGATTGGATAAGTTCTTGGAGAAGTCCATTAGCTGCTATTAATTAAGTTGACATAGAAAATAGCCACTACTATTACTAGCAACGGTCTCATAAAATAGACTTAGTTTTTGGGTACTTGCTTGGTTCTTATGGCCTGGATTAACCACTGTTGGAAACAGGATGCTGGGCTTGATGGACCCTTGATCTGACCCAGTATGGCATGTTCTTATGTTCTTATGTAAATCTCACTGGTTCCTGAGGAGGTAACGGGTCCGGTAGTGGTCTGCGGAGCAGGGTATACTGTGGATCGACTCCAAGGGTAGTGAGACGGAGATAGAGACAGGCTGAAGCGCAGATGTACTCACTCGAAGGTTCGAATACTGAGGAAAAGAGAACCTTTGTAGGGCGGAGGTCCAGGATGAGGCAAGGCCCCCTAGGGGTGGGTACCTTAGCGTCCTTGCTGAAAACTGGATACCCCAAAGGACAAGGTTGAACGTGGCAAGGCCCCCTTGGAGCGGGTACCTAAATCATCCTAGGCAGAAGCATAGAGCAAAGACATCTGGAAAAGAGCGAAATCCACAGGAAGGAAATCCCTGGAGAAATGGAATTAGGAAGCGAGTCCTTGCTAACTCACCGGAGGACTGAAGAGAAGGTTCTTAAATACCCCTGCAGGGGCGAGGGACATCCGGAGGGTTGGCCCAGGGTTTTCCCACCCTGGCCCTTTAAATTAAAGGGCTTTGCCAGCGCACGCATCTTAGGAGTATCAGGGGGCAGGGCCTAGTCATTGGCGGCATCCCAGCTGCGAGGGAAGGCCTTGCCAGCACGGGGCAGGCCACCCGATGCCCCGACATGTTGCTGAGCTCAGCGTCTGGAGGCGCAGGAGTGGAGGACCGGCTGTCAGGGAGGTGAGCACGGCCGACCATGGCCTCCATGTCAGCCGGCGCAACAGTACCCCCTGTTCCAACTCTCAAAGATAGTGGTTGAGTAACCCGTGTGATCTCCCCGGGAAGAGGACTTCTGTGTATGGATGAGAGAAGCAGAGGAGGATTCACAGGTGCTGTGAGAGATCGGTGTCGATCTATGAGGTCCTGTCGAATAAAGTTTGCCCCTGTGCCTGAATCTACCAAGGCTTGTGTAAAGACACTAGTATACGGTAATTCCAGGAAGGCAGGAAAAAGGAATAAAGGTGAAGCAGACATAACACCGAGGTTTACCACCTCCGTCATCTCTTGACATGATGGTATTCCTCTCTGGGCCGAACGCTGGAGAGCGACGGATCTGATGCTACCATGAGGTCCTGGATGAATGCGAGGTGCAGTCACGGCTGCCGAGATACGCGTCTGCCCCAACTGCATTGGTTCCTCTAGAGGGAGAGAAGAATCCTCTGGCAGGAAGAGAGTCAGAAAGGCGTCCATGGTGTCTCGTGTAGTTCTCTCGACCCTGCTCCTGGATCCTCCGATCGATTTTACCTGTGAGATCAATGAGCCCCTCGAGGGAGGTTGGGAGCTCCCATGCCGCTAGTTCGTCCTTGATCTGTGGTGTTAAACCCTCCAGGAATATGGCATTTAAGCTGTTCCCTTGCCAATTTAGCTCTGTAGCCATGGTGTGGAATTCTATGACATATTCTCTTAGAGGCCGGGAACCTTGTCGAACTGGTAGCCCTTGTCGAGCTGGTAGCCCACCAGGTTCCTCGAAAATGTGTTTGAAGGCGGAAACAAAATGTGGCAGAATAGATAGCAAGGGGTCAGAGTGTTCCCATCCAGAAGTGAAAGGATGAACGTCGTTTTGACCACGTTGTTTGGGAACAATGCCGGTTGAAGAGCAAAATGCATGTGGCATTGATTTAAGAACCCCTGACAGCGCTTTGGGTCTCCGGAGTAATGAGGCAGAGTGGCCCCGGAGGTAATCGGGGAAGCAGCTGGCAGAGGAGGAGACACATTAGGCTTCTTCAGGAGATTTTGACGAAGGGTCAGGCAGTGAACATCCGCCATCACCAACTTCAACGTGGTCTGGAGACTCTGAACCTTCTGGAGGAGACCGGGAATAGACTGGAGTACCTTCAAATCCTCTGCTTGCGAATCCAGTCAGGCGTTCACACGGTCCATGGAAGTTGATAGTGCCTCCAGGAACCTTTACTATTCTTGGCTTCTCTGAGCCAGGCCCGGAATGGCCTGGAGCGCTGAAGTCTGAGCCGGGTCCATCGAGTTAGCAATCTGTTGTATTTGAGACATGTTTGTGGACTCTTGGTCATTCTGGTGATGACTCCTCCCACAGGGAGAGGCCCCATGGGGAACCACAGAGATAGGCTGACTCCAGAAATATCAGACACAGAGGAATAGCATCTTTATTATACAGCAAATTGAAGAAGTAGCCCAGGAAGCGGCCAGCAGTCCTAACCAGAAGAGGGGAGTCCCAGATGACGTAGCTGACCCTGCACCCTGTAGCGTAGGAAAACACAGAGATGAAGTCTCAATGGTTCCTGAGGAGGTGATGGGTCTGGTAGTGGTCCGCAGAGCAGGGTATACAGTGGATCGACTCCAAGGGTAGTGAGACGGAGGTAGAGACAGGCTGAAGCGCAGGAGTACTCACTCAAAGGCTTGAAGACTGAAGAAAAGAGAACCTTCACAGGGCGGAGGTTCGGGACAAGGCAAGGCCTCCGAGGAGCAGGTACCTAAGCATCCTTGCTGAAAACTGGATACCCCGAAGGGCAAGGTTGAATGTGATAAGGCCTCCGTGGAGCGGGTACCTGAGTTGTCCTAGGCAGAAGCGTAGAGCGAAGATGTTTGGAGAAGAGTGAAATCCAAAGGAAGGAAATCCCTGGAGAAATGGAATTAGGAAGAGAGTCCTTGCTAACTCACCGGAGGACTGAAGAGAAGGTTCTTAAATTCCCCTGCAGGGGTGAGGGACATCCGGAGACTTGTCCCAGGGTTTTTTCACCCTGACCCTTTAAATTAAAGGGCTTTGCCAGCGCGCGCATCTTAGGAGCGTCAGGGGGTGGGGTCTAGTCGGGGCCCAGCCACAAGGGAAGGCCTTACGAGCGCGGGGCAGGCCGCCTGATGCCCCGATGTGTTGCTGAGCTTGGCGTTGGGAGGCGCAGGAGTGGAGGACCGGCCATCAGGGAAGTGAGTATGGCTGATTGCGGCCTCCATGGTCGGCCGGCGCAACAGTTTGCACCTTGAGGATCTTGCTTTCTAATTTAAACTTTTATCAGAATCAGAACATGTAAATGATTACTCTACCTTGCTGTCTTATCCCAAACTACACTTTGGGGTGTTCCTGCCACTGTGGAGGCTGCTTTGTACCTCTCTTCATCCCTTGGTGTGTTGATGCTACCCTTTGTGCTACTTTGTCCCTTTATCATTTTTTCTGCCACCTTCTATGCTTCATTCTCCATTCATGGTGCTTTAAGATGTTGAAGTCACTCTTAGTGCCACTTTGCCTCTTGTGCTGCCTTCAAGGGTTCATGCCACTGTTGTTTGTGCCCTCTTTTGAAGCTTTGGGATGTTATTTCCCCTTCTCATTGATGGTGCCTTGGAGAACTCCTGATACCACTGATGATACCGTTTAACCCTTATACAGTGCCTTAGGCTATTCATACAACTTTTGGTGCCATGTTGCCATAGTTTTGATGTGTTGTCATTCCTTCACCATTCTGATGATGTCTACCCACCAGTTTTATTAGAACTGATTTGGAAATGCCAATTTTGGAGCACAAAATAGGTTAAAGTGCTTTCCTCTTAGACTTTAATGGTAAACAAATGAATGAATAGAAGAAGTATTTTTTTTTTCATTTGAAACTAATGAACCGAATGGAGATGTCCTACAAAATGAATGAACAAACCAAAATGAAAATTGTTTCTCTGCATACCCTTAATGATTGCATCATGACTCCAAGAATGAATGGGAAGTCCAGCACTAGGATGACTGTGATATACTTGGCCATGCCTGGGGCAGATAAGAGAGGAAAGTTGAGTGATTGTGGAAGACACAAGGGAGTAGTTGTTGGTGTTTTGCATTTGTGATTATTATTATATATATATATATATATACCAAAAGAGGATTAATCTCAACTTGGTAGACTGAATGGGTCATTTGGGTCTTTATCTGTTATCATTTACTATGTTTTGTTTTTTTTATTTGGGAGTCTCAAATGAAATCTGCAATTTGAAAAGGGTACACTGAACAGTAAGTCATGCATATGTATGTAGTACCACTGATAGATGATTCCCTATATTAGTAAACTATTAGAATAAATGCAAGGCAGTCACGTACGCTATAATGTAATGCATCATAAACAGCACTGTGTGCTCCCCCAGTGCCAGCAGCTCATTAAGCATTCATCTCTGTTTGTTTGATGAGCATGCTCTACAGGCTTCCATTAACACTGACAAAGTGACAGTCTATTTGACCCATTCCCTCCCCTTCAATGAGAATTCAACTGGAGAATTTCTTCCTGTCAGAAGAACTGATGAGAAATTGTCTGAATACAGCAAAAGCTACATTTCTTAGACAAAGCAAGACTCCAGTTTTGTGCCCAGAGCAATAGTGTACAATGAACATTTTTACTCTGCATCTGTAAAAACAAATTTAATTCTTTCAATATGAATTGTTTCTGTCCTGTAAGATTTCTGATCTGTCTTTCCCTTGCTTAAAATTCTTTGCAAGTATTTGCTATAGAGTATCCACCACAAACTTAAAGGTAAATCAGCCAACAATCAAAGGTACTTTAACAGGGAAAAGCACCGATCCTTCTCTCAACTCAATTTTCTGTTTACCATCCACACAAAGTAACCTATGTACTAAAACCTAGGCTAAAAATGTTTTATCCTGTAGGTACTAAAATTTTAGTGTGCATGCTGAAATGCCTTTTAACGAGGGATGCACTAAATATTTTTCAGTGTCTGCTGAAATGCTGCCGCTATAGTGAACACACAAATATAGAATGCACTATATCTTAAAAAGTATAGCATGCATGATAGCTGAGTCTTGAAATCCCCCAAACTATTCAACCCAAAAAGCATCAATTAGCATGAGGGATTTAAACTTTCTCGCTCCCACACCATCACCACCACCACCATCACTCTCAGTACCAAGTAGAAAGGACTGCAGTGTCTGTCTCCCACAGCTTCTGACACCAAGAAAGTGAATGCAGTACCTGATGCCTCTCTTGCTCCTGTTGACAGCAAGAAAAATAGCAGGCACCAATGCCTAAAGTCGCCCCACTTTTCACTCCCTGACTCCAAGTACAAAATACTGCAGTGTCTGATATTCCCTACCCCAAACCCCTTAATTTCAATGCGCCAATCCCCCACCTTGGCCCCTTTCCCGCCATAATCAGGTGCTACCTTACATATCCTTGAAATGATGAGGCCACAGAGTGCCACTGATGTCCAAAATGACTCCAGGTGACTTCTTGTGTTACTTTGCCTTGTGTATGTAAAGAATGGTTGGGGATATTTTACACTGTGGCCACTCTTTTATGATAAGGGGTCCAGGGCGATCAGTGCATGGAGGTATCTTGGTATTGGGGGGGGGGGGGGGGGGGAGTGGCAGAGCCGTAGCTAGCCTATGGCTGATATGAGCGCAGTCATAAGCACCATTCAACAAGGTCACCAAGGCACTGAAGCATTGGCAGCATCCTCCCACTCCCCGCAGTGAGAGGTAGTGTAGCCCAGGGGGCCATGAGAGGTATCAAACCCCTCCTCCCTCTCCCCTCCCTGGCAGTGAAGAGCATAGGGATGGAAAAAGCATCAGTTTCATTTTATTTATTTATTTATTTATTTATTTTTAATTTTTATAGACCGAAGTTCTTGTAGGAACTACAAATCAATCCGGTTTACATACAACTTTTAAATGCCCAAAAAGAGTAGTGGGCTTTACATAGAACAGTTGAACAATAAAACAGGTAACAATAGAACTAACAATAATGCTGGAACAAATAGAATAGATAACCAATTAAACATAGTAATATAGTAATAAATATTATATAGAAAATAAATATAAAAGAGATAGAGTAAATGGAGTGTGAGTACAGTATAAATACAAAAGATGAAAATACAAAAGATGAAAAAAATACAAAAGATGAAAAAAATTTTCCTTCCCCCACCCTGGCAGTGAGGAACAGCACAGCCCACAGGGCCGTAACATGCATTTGTTGGATTCGTGGACCCTTGGGCCGATTGGAACCAGAGGAGGAGTTGCTGTAGATGGTGGCAGCAGTGGCCCCGACCGGGAGGCGGCAAAGACGGGCTCAGAACTGGCCGGAGGAGGAACTCTGGAAGCCCTATGCGACCAAGGGCTTTGGCGAGGAGGATGGAGACGACGGAGCTGGTCCTGTAGTGGGAAGAACTTCGCCCTGGAAGCCGATCCTCCCCCGAGAGGAGCTCGTAGGAGTTCGGCCGCTGGGACTTAGGAGATTCACCCTGGAAGCCGGAGTCCCCCCAGGAGGAGCCTGTAGGAACCCGGCCGCTGGGAATCAGGAGGGCCCGCGAGGGCCGAGTCGGATGAAGTCCAAGATTGAGTGCCGAAGAGTTGTCGTTCGCCAGTCCAGAGTCAGGGACCAATGGATCACCGTAAGCCAGTCCGAGGTCAGGAGCCGAAGAGTCAACGTAAGCCAGTCCGGGGTCAGAAGCCAGAGAATCATCGTAAGCCAGTCCAGAGTCAAGAGCCAGGGAACGCCGTAAGCCAATCCGGAATCAGGAACCACGAAGACCAAGAGGACAAGGGAACGCAGCAACTGGAAGCAGGGAATACCTGGGAACCTCGTTGCAAGGCAAAATCCAAGTCCAGCTGCAGGGTTTAAATATCCTGCAGCGTCTGATGTCATCAGGGAGCGTCCTGTGCTTTTCCCGTGCTGGCCCCTTTAAATTTGGGCCTAAGACGCACGCGCGCGTCTAGGGGGCGGGGCTAGCCGCCGAGGGACGCCGGCTGCTGCGTCGCAGCGAAAACGAGGTAGCAGAAGGGACTGCAGGCCCGAGCGAGGTGGGCAGACGCCGGGCCTGCAGCGGCCGAGGTCCGGGGAACGCGGGCCCAACGCGGAACCCTGACGGGGTAGGTAGCGATTCCGGGGCCGGCCCGGAATCGCAACAGTACCCCCCCTCCCACGCCCCCTCCCGGGGGGCCGTGGCTTGTCCGGGTGCACGGCATGAAACAGGCGAAGAAGGTCTTTATCCAGAATATGGGAAGAGGGCTCCCAGGAATTCTCCTCTGGGCCATATCCCTCCCAAGACAGGAGGTATTCCCACCAATGACGATGGAACCGAACATCCAAGACCTCTTTAACAGTGTATGTGGCCCCGGGGTCAGAAGCGACAGCAGCGGGTTCCGGCGGCAATGGTCAAAAGCGGGAGAGGACCACAGGCTTGAGGGAGACATGGAAGACGTCATGTATTCGAAGGGTCGAAGGAAGACGTAAGCGGTAGGAAACCGCGCCCACACGTTCAGCCACTTGGAAGGGTCCAATGTAGCGAGGCGCAAGCCTCATGGAAGGAATCCGGAGCTGGATGTTCTTGGTACTGAGCCATATCTTAGATCCGGGCAGAAACACTGGAGCGGGTCGCCGAGACTTGTCTGCGTAGGCCTTGAACCGGGCGGCGGTGCGGTGGAGCTTCTCTTGTGTGGCGTGCCAAAGCTGATAAATCTGGTTGGCCGTCAGTTGCGCCGCTGGTGAGGAGGTGGACACTGGTAACGGTAGTGGAGGTTTGGGGACCTTTCCATAAACCAGCTGGAAGGGAGACTGTAGCGTGGCGGAGTGTCGATGGCGATTGTAAGAGAACTCGGCCCAAGGGAGGAGAGCAACCCAGTTGTCCTGCTGCTCTCCTACAAAGGCTCGGAGAAACGCTTTCAGCGTTCGATTCGTGCGTTCAACTTGGCCATTGCCCTGGGGATGGAACGCCGTGGTTAAGTCTAGCTGAACCCCAAATTTCCTGCAGAGTGCCCGCCAGTATTTCGCCGTGAATTGGGGCCCTCGGTCCGAGGCAATATGTAGAGGCAAACCATGCAGTCAGAAGATATGCTGAATGAATAGTTCAGCTAGCTCAGGAGCCGTAGGTAACTTGGCAAGTGGCACAAAATGAGCCATTTTCGAGAAGCGGTCAATGGTGATCCAAACCACAGTCTTACCCTGGGACGGGGGCAGCTCAACGATGAAGTCCGTGGAGATGTGCGTCCACGGCTCCGTGGGTACAGGGAGTGGCTGGAGGAGCCCCCAGGGATGACCAGGCGGGGCTTTCTGCTGCGCGCACGTAGTACAGGATTGTACGTACAGGCGGACATCCTCCTTCACCCGTGGCCACCAATAGAACTCCGTCAGTAATTGAAGAGTCCGGGCGATCCCGGGGTGACCCGCCGTCAGGGAATCGTGTGCCCATGCTAGAACCTTCCTTCTTGCACGTACCAGGACTACCACCCTCCCCGGCGGTGCAAGTTCGGTGGCTGCCAGTTGGACTTTAGCTGGATCCAAAATGTATTGAGGGGGTTCGGAGGTGTCCTCAATCTCAGAAGTACGTGAGAGGGCGTCTGCCCTAGTATTCTTGGCCGCTGGTCGATACCGAAGGGTGAACTCGAACCGGCTGAAAAAGAGGGACCAGCGTGCCTGCCGGGGATTAAGCCTTTGTGCCTGTGACAAGAACTCTAAGTTCTTGTGGTCCGTGTAAACTATGATCGGATGTTGGGCCCCCTCCAACCACTGGCGCCAGGCTTCAAAGGCCAACTTAATGGCCAGTAGCTCCTTGTCTCCGATGCCGTAGTTTTTTTTGGCAGGCGAAAACTTGCGGGAGAAGTAGGAACATGGCCGAGTTTTACCGTCCTTGGAAGTCTGGGACAGGACGGCCCCCACGGCAACATTGGAGGCATCCACCTCCACAATGAACGGGTGTAGAGGGTCCGGGTGTCGGAGGCAGGTGTCCTGGAGGAAGGCCTCCTTAAGATCGTGGAAGGACTGTACCGCAGTGGGGGACCAATTCCGGGCGTCGGCGCCCTTGCGGGTGAGAGCCGTTAAAGGCGCCACTAAGGAGGAGTAGTGCAGGATAAAGTGGCGGTAAAAGTTAGCGAAGCCTAGGAAACGCTGGAGCGCCTTAACTCCCACGGGTTGTGGCCAGTTCCAGATAGCCGCGACTTTATCGGGATCCATGCGGAAGCCGGTCGAAGAGACAATGTATCCCAGGAAGGGCAATGATTCTTCCTCGAACTGGCATTTCTCCAGCTTGGCATACAGGCGGTTTTCCCTTAGCTTCAGCAAAACCTGGCGCACATGTTGACGATGCTCTTCAAGGTCCCGGGAGTAAATCAACACGTCGTCCAGGTAGACAATGACTGAGGTATACAGGAGGTCGCGAACCACCTCGTTCATTAAGTTTTGGAATACGGCTGGGGCGTTGCAGAGACCAAAGGGCATGACGAGGTACTCATAATGACCGTCCCTGGTGTTAAAGGCGGTCTTCCACTCGTCTCCCGGCCGGATTCGTACAAGGTTATACGCCCCTCTAAGGTCTAGCTTGGTGAAGATGCGGGCCCCTTGTAGGCGATCCAGGAGTTCCGGAATCAGAGGCAATGGATAGCGGTCTCACCGGGTGATCTGGTTTAGACCCCGGTAGTCGATATAGGGCCGGAGAGACCCATCCTTTTTGGCCACGAAAAAGAAGCCGGCACCAGCCGGAGAATTAGATGGTCTTATAAATCCTCGGTCCAGGTTCTCCTTAATATAGGCGGACATGGCCTTAGTCTCTGGCAAGGACAGAGGGTATACTCTCCCACGAGGAGGCGTGGTATCAGGTAGCAAATCAATCGCACAATCAAAAGGGCGATGCTCAGGTAATAGTTCTGCCTTCTCTTTGGAAAAAACATCCCGGAAGGCCTGGTACTGTGGTGGCACTGTCAGCGGGGCTGCCAGAAGCGGGAGCGTCTGAAGCGGGCGAGCAGGAAGACAGCTGTGGGAGCAGGTGGGCCCCCAAGACGTGATCTGAAGCGAGTGCCAGTCTATAACCGGCGAGTGTTTCCTTAGCCAAGGTAGTCCGAGGATGAGCGGGTGGATGGATTTCTCGAGGATGAGGAAAGAGATCTCCTCCTTATGAAGAAGCCCGACCTGAAGCTGAAGAGGACTCGTACGAGTAGAAATGGTCCCTGGAAGAGGAATTCCCTGGATGGATGACACTCGCAACGGTGGTTCCTGAGGCAAGACTTTGAGCTGAAGTTGTTGCGCCAGATCTCGGAGGATAAAATTCCCCCCGGACCCGGAGTCAAGCAACGCCAGGGTATCGAAGCCTCCTCCAGGAAGACAGAGTCTCGCCGGAACGGTACATGGGGAGTTCGGAGAGGTACTGCCTAGAATCAACTCCCCACTAGACTCTAGGTTCGGGCGTTTCCCGGGCGCTCTGTGCAGCGAGCCAGAAAGTGCCCATTACCACCTCAGTAGAGACATAGCACCTGTGAGCGTCGATGCCTTCGTTCTTCGGCCGAGAGAGGACCCCGGCCCAACTGCATGGGTTCCTCAGGCGGAGAGGCAGCTGCCGCAGAAGGTGAAGTTCGAACCCGAGGTGGCGTGGTTCGACGAGCGGACAGCCCCTGGCCGGATCTTCGTTCTCGAAAACGGCGCTGGATGTGCCGGTCCACGCGTCCAGCCAGCTCTATGAGATCCTGTAGGTCATCTGGAAGGTCCCAGGCCGCGAGTTCATCCTGGAGCCGGGGAGAAAGGCCCTCCAGGAATATCCCATGTAAACTGTCCTCTCCCCAGGCCAGCTCGGTGGCCAGGGTCTGGAACTCCATCGCATATTCCTCTAGGGGGTGATTGCCTTGTCTCAACTGGAGGAGTTCTGAGGCAGCTATGGAGGCCCGGGATGGTTCGTCAAAGATTCTCCGGAAGGCTTTGACGAACAGCACGAGGTTATTTAATCGGGAGTCTTGGCGCTCCCAAAGGGAGGAAGCCCACGCCAAGGGTTTCCCGTCCAAGAGAGAGATGATATAGGTCATCTTAGACCGGTCCGTGGTGAATTGCGCAGGCAGGAGGTCAAAACGGATATAGCAGTGGTTGAGGAAACCCCGACACGCCTTCAGATCTCCAGAGTACCTAGGAGGTGTTGGCATCTGTACCGGGACGGGGGAACCCGGATTGACCTGAGACGTGGACGCTGCGGGGCGAACTGCGGAAGTCCCCTCTACCCGATCCGCCAGGCGTTGAACGGCAGACATCAGTATATCGAGGCAGGATTGCTGTTGCTGCAGCTTCTGGGCTATGCCTGGAATAGCCTTTAGACCGGCAAGGTCCACCGGGTCCATGGCCTTGCAATCTGTTGGATTCGTGGACCCTTGGGCCGATCGGAACCAGAGGAGGAGTTGCTGTAGATGGTGGCAGCAGTGGCCACCAGCAGGGGCCACTGCTGCCACCATCTACAGCAACTCCTCCTCTGGTTCCGATCGGCCCAAGGGTCCACGAATCCAACAGATTGCAAGGCCATGGACCCGGTGGACCTTGCCGGTCTAAAGGCTATTCCAGGCATAGCCCAGAAGCTGCAGCAACAGCAATCCTGCCTCGATATACTGATGTCTGCCGTTCAACGCCTGGCGGATCGGGTAGAGGGGAACTGGCCGGAGGAGGAACTCTGGAAGCCCTATGCGACCAAGGGCTTTGGCGAGGAGGATGGAGACGACGGAGCTGGTCCTGTAGTGGGAAGAACTTCGCCCTGGAAGCCGATCCTCCCCCGAGAGGAGCTCGTAGGAGTTTGGCCGCTGGGACTTAGGAGATTCACCCTGGAAGCCGGAGTCCCCCCAGGAGGAGCCTGTAGGAACCCGGCCACTGGGACTTAGGAGGGCCCGCGAGGGCCGAGTCGGATGAAGTCCAAGATTGAGTGCCGAAGAGTTGTCGCTCGCCAGTCCAGAGTCAGGGACCAATGGATCACCGTAAGCCAGTCCGAGGTCAGGAGCCGAAGAGTCAACGTAAGCCGGTCCGGGGTCAGAAGCCAGAGAATCGTCGTAAGCCAGTCCAGAGTCGAGAGCCAGGGAACGCCGTAAGCCAATCCGGAATCAGGACCCACGAAGACCAAGAGGACAAGGGAACGCAGCAACTGGAAGCAGGGAATACCTGGGAACCTCGTTGCAAGGCAAAATCCAAGTCCAGCTGCAGGGTTTAAATACCCTGCAGCGTCTGATGTCATCAGGGAGCGCCTGTGCTTTTCCCGCGCTGGCCCCTTTAAATTTGGGCCTAAGACGCGCGCGCGCATCTAGGGGGCGGGGCTACCCGCCGAGGGACGCCGGCTGCTGCGTCGCAGCGAAGACGAGGTAGCAGAAGGGACTGCAAGCCCGGGCGAGGTGGGC
The DNA here is from genome assembly GCF_901001135.1 of Rhinatrema bivittatum. NCBI lineage: Eukaryota > Metazoa > Chordata > Amphibia > Gymnophiona > Rhinatrematidae > Rhinatrema > Rhinatrema bivittatum. The sequence continues at coordinate 363,752,234 of NC_042620.1, read as the reverse complement.
AGACGCCGGGCCTGCAGCGGCCGAGGTCCCCGGAGGTCCGGGGAACGCGGGCCCAACGCGGAACCCTGACGGGGTAGGTAGCGATTCCGGGGCCAGCCCGGAATCGCAACAGCATTGACCTCCTTCTCCCTACCTTCCCTCTGCCACTCTGCTAATGATGAACAGCGCGGCCCATTGGGCCGTGAGAAACAGCCTCCTCCTCCCTCACCCCACTTCGGCAGTGAGAAGCAGCATGGCCCATGGGGTGCAAGAAGCATCGGCTACCTCTGCATAGTCCAGTCCCCCCAGTCCTCCCCCCAAGTCAGAAGCAGGAGCAGTACTGCACACATGAAGACTAGAAGAAAGCGGAAGACTCTAATGGCCCCTGGTGGCTGAAGGAAGAGGCTGCTGCTGCTGCCCTTTCTCTTTCCAGAGGGGGAAACAAAGATCATATGTGTATGTGTATGTGTTTTTTGTCTGACTGAGCAAGTGAGAGAGTGTATGAGTGTATGATTAAGTCCATTACCTGCTATTAATTAAGTTGACTTAGAAAATAGCCACTGCTATTACTAGTAATAGTAGCATGGAATAGACTTAGTTTTTGGGTACTTGCCAGGTTCTTATGGCCTGGATTGGTCGGCCCCTGTCACATTGTAGGAGGAATGGACGGCAGGTGCCATCTTGTGCTCCTACCATGTGACAGGGGCTGACCAATGGCACCGGTAGCCCCTGTGACATAGTAAGGGCAAAGGCTATCGGCACCATTTTGAACACTGGCAGCCAATGGCCCGAGGGCAGGAGATGGCTCCAGGACCTTCGCTGGACCACCAGGGACTTTTGGCAAGTCTTGGGGGGTCAGGAGGGTGGGGGGTTGTAGTTAAAAGTCTCTGGAGGTCCAGCGGGGGTCCTGGAGCCATCTCCTGCACTCAGGCAGTTGGCTGCCAGTATTCAAAATGGAGCTGATAGCCTTTGCCCTTACTATGTCACAGGGGCTACCGGTGCCATTGGTCGGCCCCTGTGATATTATAAGGGCAAAGGCTATCGGCACCATTTTGAACACTGACAGCCAACGGCCCGAGTGCAGGAGATTGCTCCAGGACCCCCGCTGGGCCACCAAGGACTTTTGGCAAGTCTTGGGGGGTCAGGAGGGTGGGGGGTTGTAGTTAATTAAATTTAAAGGGTTGGGATGGGGTTTTTTTTGGGAAACAAATACATATGTAACTAATGAACGGATCAGGGTCTCCTGAGAATGGATGCAACGGATTTGGGTCCCGACAAATACGAATACCGAATAGGACAAATCCATCCCTGCTGCACATCCCTATTATTTATTGTGTCTGTTTGATTCACCTTAAGCATTGGAAAGGCAGGAGATAAAATGAAACATCTTTAAATAGCAAATTATTTTCTGCATTACTACTAAAGCATAATTTGCATCTTAAGTTCCTTCATTTCCATGCAGATATGTGGTAATTTTAGCATGAACCCAGTAACGTTTTCAGGGACCTGTTCAGTGTGCATGTTAAGGCTTTAGCAGGCAAAAATTTCAAAAGCCTGAGTGACTAGGCTGTCTGAAAATTGCCCACTCTGTATGCGGGTAAAAGTACATGTGGGCATCAACACCACGCATGCAGAGGCGAGGTTAGATTAGGGGAGGCAGCAACAGTCATAGCTTTACATTTTCAAAAACTGTTGTTTTCCAGAGAAAAATCGTCCACAGATAAAGCAGGTGCAAATCTCTCAGTACTTTCTGAGTCATTTTCAAAGAGGAAGAATGCACACACTTTCCCTTTGAGAACGGGCAAAAAGTCAGAGGGGGAAAAGTACCTATGGACTCTGTAACAATGTGGGCACTTTTGAAGATTGCCCCCATGTGCACCTCTCTATTTAGCATATGCGCTAAACAAGCTTAGTGTGAATACCAAGTTTTAGGGCACAGGCCCCAAGATCTACATAGAATGGGGTGTTTTTTGTTTTCATTTTCAGTGAGTTCTACAATAGGATAAGCCTCTTATCCAGATTACATTTGCTATTGTGCATGTTATAAGCTGAGCAAACAGAGATTGGACAAGTTTCTGCCCATTTATGTCCCTCCTTTATAAAACAAATACCTGTTTCATATAAATGGAAATGAAGAGAACATTGGTGTGAACATAAATCTTGATCTATTGTAACTTAATAATGAAAGCCGTACTTTTGTGAAGTATGGGTAAATGAGAAATTCATTCTGACTGTCAAGGAAGACAAGGCTTGAACTGGCAGTCCTAGATGGCAGAAACTGGGGACCATGGGAGATACAGAGACAGGAAAAGACTTGGGGACATTTACCTTCAGGTTGCCAAATAGTCATATATGCCCTTGGAAGATCCCTTTTAATTCAGCACAGGGCATGCCTTGACTAGTGTTAGCATATAGGGAGAACAAGAGTAATGCACCTTTGCTGGTAGAACAGATTCCTTTAGAACCTGGCCTTGCTACTATGCTACATTAAGCATTGAACCATATAATTCTGCTTTTGTGTTCCTGCCTCTCTCTCCTATGTTGCTGATCTTGATCGTACTTCAGTTTTAACAGCTACATACTGAGATGCATCCCAAGCTATGCCTAGTTTTACTGGCTGTAGCTCAACCTTAATCCAGTCATCTAACCATTTTAGGTAGGCCTCTTCCTAAAATTTGTTAGTGACTGGACATACCCTGACAGCTTGTACCAGTCCAGAACCAGAGGTGATGCTGATATGTAACAGGCGGCTGCGTCACCATACACTTTGACGGACTTAATAAATGCTGTTCAAATTATGCAGACCCAGCTCCATAGCCTGCAGCAGAAGGTTTATACGCTCTGGGGACATAACTGATTCCAAACTGAATGCTCATCCTTGGCCATCCACCCACTTACAGTATTTTGAATGTCAGTTTTGGAAAATTTGATGGAACATAAAAGTGTTGCTCGTCCCGGCTGCGTCCGCTCCACGGCCAGCCCTGCTCACCTTGCTCTCCCATCCACGAGCTCCGGGCTTTCCTCCTCTGCAGCCACAGCCAGTTTGCGGCATCCTTGGCTCCCCCGCTCACAATCTCCCGTGCAGGCCTCACAGTGGAGCTCCTGTCGGGGATCCGTATCGTCGTGTCCTCAGCCCCGCTCCTAGGTGCACACACGGCCGACCTGCAGCCCTTTAAAGGGCCAACGGCAGGAAAACCCTCAGGGGCACCTTCCAATGACGTCACATAGGCCGGATACTTAAGGTGAGGCCCTGCTTCCTGTCCCTCGCCTTGGCAATCGGGTCGAACACTCTGGTGTCTCTAGTTTGCCTGTTCCAGTGTCCCAGCGTTTCCTGTCCCTTCATCTCTCCATTCCTGGTAGTACCCTTCGGACTAATCTCACGGTACTGAACTTTGCTTGCTCCTGACCTCGTCTGACTGCTGCCTGGATCCGACCTCTGCCTGTTCACTGACCACATCTGACCGCTGCCTGGAACCGACCTCTGCCTGTCCACTGACCATGACTGACTGCTGCCTGGAACGACCTTTGCCTGACCTGACTACTTCCGGACTGACTACAGGTACTGACCCCTGTTTCGGCTGACCATTCTGGACTGATACTCTGGCCTTGATCCTCGATATCCACTTGGACATTCTCTTCTGGCCTCCTGTGATTCCTGAACCTGCTTGCTTGAACCCTTATTCATGGTGGACACTCCCCTGCACTTTCTCTCTGGGAGACCCTGCGAGGCCCACCTAAGACCAGGTGGCCCCGGTACCCAAGGGCTCAACCTGCGGAAACCACGGGTTGCTATTGGCGAAGCTCCAGCTAGCCTCTTTCTCCTCCTGTGCTCCGGTGCTCTCTGGGTCCGACCAGAGGGCCGTACCAACCCTGCACCAGGCCAAGGGTCCACCTCCAGTGCAACAGAAAGGAGTTCCATGGACTCATCAGTGTAAATTCTGGTTCTGACTACATCCACATAGTTATAATATGGAGTCCCTTAAGGTGGGCTTAGTCAGTCTATTTTCAAAGGATGCCTTGGCCTAAGCCACTCCACTGCTACAACAAGATAGTATAATCTTTGACAGTGTTGCCCAATTCATTACCACCATCTCTCAGGCCTTTGGGGAAACAGATTTGGTGTAACTAGCAGAGATTAGTCAAATGTATCTCTATCAAAGTCAATGGACAGTGGTAGAGGACGCTGCAGAGTTTCATTGCTGGATCACTGATCTTGGCTGGAAAAAAGCAGAGCTTTGGGCTCATTTTGGAAGGGGTTTTGCAAGCCACATAAAATGAACTTTCATGACTGGATCCTCTGGAGAACCTGGAGGTTCTGCTCACTATTTTTGTATCTGAACTGAAAGGGCTTGACAATGGAACCAAGAGAAGCAGTAAGAAGACCCTGGTCCTGAGAGAAATGTATTGCCCTCTGGTAGGCAACACAGATAAGCACATTATTACTGATGGCACAAAGCAAAGGAGAGATGCTGTTGAAGGCTTTCCCTCTATTATATTCTCATGGAGCACTGACAAGTCATCAGCCTCAACAGGTCAGAAACTTCTCAGGGCACCCAAGGGGGAGAATGGACAGTCCCAACTCCACTAGAATGGAAGAATGGGGACAAACACTAATAAGCCCTTTTGGACCAAATACAATACTGGGAACTTTGTCATTTTATTTATTTATTTATTTATTTATTTAAAAACTTTTCTATACCGTCGCTAAGTTATATACCATCGCAACGGTTTACAAATAGGCACATAGACTAAGGTTAGTAAATCTAGGATATCATACATTCTAACAGGTGCCAATAAAGTTCGGTTACAATTTCATAAATAAAATCATTATTTGAGTAATGTTGGTCAAGTCCAGGTATATTATTGAGTTACTATCTCTTTGAGATATTACTTCTTAATCCGCTTATCCGCTTCAGTGGGTATGTACGTACCTCGCCGACTTTCTAGTACATGCGGGAAACAGAGAGTGTGCATACATTTTAAATAATGAGATGCATGCATACTATGTTTTCCCATGTGTACTAGAAAGTCAGAGAGGTATGTGCATACCCACCGAAACAGATGTAACAATTGTACATCCCTACTGGGAACTCAAATTTCCCACATGACAAGGGGAAAGAATTACAAACTTTTGCCATGACTGATTCAGGAGCCTTAAGAATTTCATTAACCTCATATTTGCCCAGCAACACAAAGTTCCATTACAAGAGAAAGGGATAAGCATGGAAGTAGAGACTATTGATATCTTATCAGGTCCAGTGACTCAAGAGATAATGAAAATTCACCACCACCAGTAGATAATAACATTTTAATTTCATCCAGAGCCCACACTTCTCAGTCAACCTGGAATTATCATGGCTAGAATTTCATGATCCCCGCATTCAGTGGAAGATGCACCAGATGATTTTCACCTTTGCCTTTTGCCAACAGAATTCTCTTCCCAATTTTGAACAGAAGGACAATTAACCATAAGAAAATATCAGGTATTCAGGTGTTACACATTTGCCAATGTAAAGATGGGATAGTTACCTAATAAATGTTCAGAATTTTGGTATGCGTTTCACAAAATGACTTCAGACATACTATCACCTCATAGTTTGATTGCCTAATAGACTTGCAATCAGGGAAAGATGTTAATTTCAGAAGAATTTACACCATGTCCAAATTAGAACAATAATTGAAAGGCTAATTTTCAAAGTCATTGAGCCTCTTAAAGTGTGCTATCCAACTAAATGCTGAATTTTGAATTTCCATAGTACTTAGGCTAACATTTTGCTAGAAAAGTAAGAGGCATTTTGGAGGCATTCCAGAATGAGGTTGAGTTAACTTAACATTATTTATCTAACTCAAGATGTTGCTGAAAGCTGGTCTAAAATCATCCAAGCTTAACTGGCTGGAAAACTTTAGCCTTAACTAGCTGTATTCTAAAGAATATTGCCAGTTAATGGTAATAGGCCTTAAAAAAAATTACTCAAGTTCACCTGGCAGCCTACATTGGATCCCCCACTGGTTAAAAAATAAAAAAAATTCTTATGCTGGGCCATGGTCTCTCCCCACCCCCAAACTTCTTCATGTGTGGTTTTCAAAATAAAGTCTGTCCAATGGCACCGGCATTCCCTCCTCCTGTCCTCTTCTCAGTTTGCAAAGTGCTCAATGAATGCCCCACTCCTCTCCCTCCCCCTTATCATCCCTAAACCTCCCACCCACCTGGTATGTTTTAAAACCCCTCTACCTGTGTCAAGATCATATAATGCTCTGATCTAGAATGCTTCCACACATTGCTTTACAGCCATATATTTTACAGCCTTAAAACAACATGACTCTGAGAATGGAACCATATTTAAAGAGGTCCTGGAGGACAGGAGTGATTAGGGATTGCTTCTTCCACTTTCACCCTTCAAGCAGCACAGAAAAGGTAAGGGGTGACAGGAAGCAGAGTAATTTTGTTTTGGGATTTTTTTTAAATGTAATGTTTATTTCATTTTAGTATATGAGCCGAAGAAAAATAAACATTACATGAATTCCAAATACCCCCAACATGAATAAAAAAAGAAATAAAACAAAAATCTTGGCCTCTGCACATTCCTGTTCATCCAACCTTCAACATCCCCAGCAGGGCCTCAGTTTTCTTCACACCAGAGAAAGATGGTTCTCTCAGATCCTAAATGGATTACCAAGCCCTTAATGCTGTCACTATTTATTTATTGTATTTGTTACCTCCTTGTCTATAGTTTGGAGTGGGATACAGTTTAAATACATAATAAGAACATGAGAACAGCAATGTGTACACAATAACAATCATAGCTATCTATAAAAGGCATCCTCTCCCTCTCATTAATGAGTGCCTGGACCATCTCCAGGCACTCATTAATGAGTGGACCATCTCTAGGCATCTCCAGACTGCCCAAATTGTTACCAAGTTAAATCCAGTTCGAATTCAGAAGGACTCGGAGTATGAATGGAAAATAGCACTCTGTACCTGATAAGACTCTTTCTGCACCTAGTAATGCCATTTGGATTAAGTAATGTTCCAGCTACATTCCAAAACCTTGTAAATGAACTTTTCTGAGATATATTAGATCAATATGTAATTGTCTGTTTTAGAAGACATTTTGATATTCTCAGAGAATCCATCAGACTATGACCAATGGATGTGCCAGGTGCTAGATGGTCTAAGAAGACATAAGCTATTTGCAAAGCTAGAGAAAAGCAAGTTTGATGATAAAAGTCCGTAGAATTCCTAGGCTACATAATATCATCAAATGGTTTATAAATGGACTCATGCAAGATTTCAGCAGTGACAGAATGGCCAATTCCAAGGGATGCGAAGTGGGTGCAATGCTTCTTGGGTTTGCACATTTCTATTGATTCTTCATCTGAGGATTCTCCGAGTTGTCAGTCCTGCTGATAGAAATTCAGAAGGGAATCCCTTCAAATGGACCTCTGAACAGCAACAGGCATTCAGATATCTAAAGGCAGTGTTCATTTTTACCCTGATTTTGGTACACCCTGATCCAGAGCAACAGTTTATAAAAGAAGTAGATGCATAAATATCAGCCATATGAATCATTCTGTCCCAGAGACATCCACTAGGGATCATGCTCCATCTGTAAGCCTTCTATTCCCACATACTGACGGCACCAGCATGCTTAACAGCTAATTGGGGTTGAGCGTCCTCTGCATCTAAGTAGTGATTTTACTATTTGGATTTAATATGCTAATAGTTAAAATAATAAAATGGGCTAGTCGTAAACAAATAAATATTACAAAAAACATGAAAAAGTTTGTTCAGTAATGGTTTGGAAGGGAGACCTGTAGAAAATTAAAATTCAATGTCTTTATATGATCTGGTCTAAAGCCCATTGTGGGCAAAAGACCTCTGGTTCAGAATAGCATTGCTAGCTGATACAGTCTCCTTTTTCCTTTCCCTTCTCCTTGCTAGTATTTAAAGTGTTTGCCTATTTTTTCATTTTTTGAGATTAGAACTTGAATGCTTTTTTTTTTTTTTTTGCACCTATTTATTTGCTACCAGAGAAGAGCTGCCACTTTTTTTTTAAGAGCTGTTTATGATAAAGATAGCATTTGAGGAATGATACCATCTTCTAAAGTGATGCCATTTTCCAAAGTGACACAGCTTGATTAAACAGGGCTCTGGTCCTATTTAATCGAGCCATGGACACCGGGCTGGAACCTTATCCTTCCCATCTGCCTGCTTGCCACTGCACCTTTGGACGGGGACCTGTAAGCGATTGTCACCTGCAGCCCCCAATTATGGCTCCAGACCTGCTCTGCTGCCCATACCAGAGCCCTCACCTAGGCATTGGTAATCTCACACCCTTGTGACATCATTTGGGGGTGCCAGCCCTATTTAATTGAGCCGTGGACACTGGAGGCACCTGTGCCTTTGGAGCGCGCATGAAGGGGTGTAAACCAAGCAGCATGCCCCCTTTGTTTGCCCCTTCGTTTGACCATCTATTTTCTCATCAGACTGATCACACTGTCGGACTTCACCATGAATATTCCAATTATTACTGGACAAGGTAAATATGGAACACTTCATCCTAAACACTACCTTCTGCAAGCAAAGAATGCTTTAATAAATATCTCTTTACAATCTCTGAAGCTATTAACATTTCCACCACTATTACTTTACTTTTAGTCAGTGCTTGCTCTATTTCAAAAAAGGCACCCATTCTCTCTACTAAGAAACCAGACTGCTTCTGCATCAACGAGGCATGAATTTCAGATGGCACTGTTTTCTCCTGGTTCAAATCCTATTTGCAAATTTGTTGTGAATGGTCCTGTAAATAGGATTTGAGCCAGGAGAAAACAGTGCCAGTGATGCCAATCCTAGTGCATCGATAAAGAAGTATGTCATGATTAAAAGTATCAAAAGCAGCAGCGAGATCTAAGAGAATGAGAACTGTCCTTCAATCTCTGCTTCTCACCAACATTGATTATTGCAACCCTTGTTATGTCTGTCTTCCTCAGTCTACAATCACATCCCTCCAACTTGTACAAAACTCAGCAGCTCGACTACTCACTAATACTAGATTATATGATCATATCACTGGTGCTTCCCACTCCCTCCACTGGCTTCCCATACAATGGAGGATAACATATAAAATACTATCCACTATACGCAACCTAATATGCAATGTTAACTGTCCATGGTTGTGTGCAGTCCTTCATTTCTCTGTTCTCTCACAAAATCTTAGATCACAAAACTAATTCCTGCTTAAAGTACCCTCACTCAAATTAACCAGCTTTTCAGCAACTTGAGAGCATGCTTTTGTATTGCTGACTCCATAATATGGAACGCTATACCACTCCACATGAGATCTATACCTGGTGCTAGAGACTTTTAAAAAACCTTGAAACCAAGTTTCCAGGCTGTGGAAAATATTTTTTTTAAATATCGGAACAAAACAGGAAAACTTCTAGCAAATCTAATTAGAGCCCAACGTAATAGAACCTATATAGAAAAATTAAAGACAGCTCAAGGTAGCTGGGCCACACAAGAGGAAATTGGGGAGATCTTGAGATCCTTTTATGCACACTTATACACAGAGGAAAAATCTTACAAAATCAAATTGCTGGGCCTTTGTGTAATTTTTTCAACATGGTCTATCAAAAGGTGCGTTCCCGCCAGAATTTAATAAAGCATATATCTTCGTATTACCTAAACCAGGCAAGGATTTATCTCATAAGAACATAAGAACATAAGAAAATGCCATACTGGGTCAGACCAAGGGTCCATCAAGCCCAGCATCCCGTTTCCAACAGTGGCCAATCCAGGCCACAAGAACCTGGCAAGCACCCAAAAAAATTCCATTCCATGTTACCATTGCTAATGGCAATGGCTATTCTCTAAGTGAACTTAATAGCAGCTTCATATAGACCTATATCTTTATTAAACTGTGATCTCAAGTTACATTTTATTTCCGAATCAGTTCAGTTTCAGAAAAATTTTTAATACCGAATCCCTTTTAATTTCTCTAGTAGATACAATTTTGAGGGGTTTTGACTGGCCAGAACTATTTTTTTTAGTGTTATTGGATTTGTCGGCTCCCTTTGATATGGTGAATTACCGAATTTTAATTGCCCGTCTCATAGAAATCGGAATATAAAACTCGGTTTTAAATTGGTTTACATCCTTTTTAAATAATCGAAGGTTTCAAGTAAAAATAAAAAATGCATTTTCCCAACAATTTTTCCATTAGAAACTGGTGTGCCACAGGGCTCCACCCTCTCTGCGATGCTGTTTAATGTTTATCTTTTACCTGTCTACCATTTTTTTATCAGGGTTTTATCAGGGATACGCAGACGATATTCAGTTTCATGTACCCATCAATGGCTCAATAGATCAATCCTTAAAAACCTTATCAATGTACCTCAATATGATTAATCAATTACTTGTACCATTAAAACTGATTTTAAATACTAACAAAACGGAGATACTCTTATTGGAACGCAAGTCCAGGGGAAGGGACATCCAACCTATTTGCCTTAAAAATAATTTGAAGATACAGCCATGCGCCTTTGTCAGAGACCTTGGGATAACAATAGATACAGAACTTGGAATGAAAAAGCATATTGCATTAAAAATAAGAGAGGGTTTTTTTTAACTACTCACCCTCAGAAAGCTTAAACCTCTTCTGGCACCAATGGAATTCAGAACTGTTTTACAATCCTTGATACTATCAAACATAGACTACTGCAATGCACTACTGCTTGGCCTCCCTAACAGCACTATGAGGCCTTTGCAAGTCCTACAGAACGCAGCAGCATGCGTTTTGACTGGAACAAAAAAGTGTGAGCATATTACCCCCGTACTAAATTCCTTACATTGGTTACCCATAACCATTCCGCGTACAATACAAGGTAGCATGCATTCTACATAAGATAATGCACGGAAATAATATAGAATGGCTTAATTACTCTATACACCTACATGTCCCACAAAGAGATCTTCGATCTAGTTTGTTCCAACGATCAAATCAGCAAGACTCAGTGAGGTTCGGGACAGAACAATTTCCATAGCAGGTCCTAAGTTCTGGAACACATTGCCAACCAATTTAAGATTGTAGACAGTGTTATGACTGGGCAGTGGGCAAGCAAGAGGTGGACCCTTGGGCCGACTTGCAGGTACACACAGAGCAGGCCGGGAGGCGGAGTCAGAGCTTGGCAGGAACACCGGAGCCCTGGAATCCCCCCGGGAGGAGCCCGTAGGGACCCAGGCTCTGGGGACTAGCACAGTTCAAGATAGCCAGAGGGTTCAGAGAGTTCAAGCCTGGAATCCCCCCGGGAGGAGGCCCATAGGGACCCCAGGCTCTAGGGACTAGCACAGTACAAGATAGTCAAGAGGGTTCAGAGAGTTCAGGAATGGCTGACAGAGAAGAGACAGGGGACTGGGTAGCCGGCGGGTCACTGACGTAGGCGGGGTCTGAGCCGGCCGTGGTTAGGAGGCAAGGCCACAAGCCTACCCGGGAGCAGGAGAGATGAGTGACCAGCGCAGGAGTCCGAGGCGGCCCAGAACCAAGGCAGTCAGCTGGCTAGCGAGAGGTCCGTGAGGCAAGCCGGGAACAAGGCAGGCAGCAGGCTAGCGAGAGGGTCCGTGAGGCAAACCGGAATCAAGGCAGGCAGCAAGCTGGCGAGAAGTCCATGAGGCAAACCGGGGTCAAGGCAGGTGGCAAGCTGGCGAGAAGTCCATGAGGCAAACCAGGGTCAAGGCAGGCGGCAGGCTGGCGAGAAGTCCATGAGGCAAACCGGGATCAAGGCAGGCGGCAGGCTGGCGAGAAGTCTGTGAGGCAAACCGGGGGTCCGGGACCAGAAGACAACGAGAGCAGAAAGTAAGAAACAGGAACAGGAAGCAACTAGTCAGCAGGAAACCCTCGTTGCAAGGCGTCTAGTGAGGGACTGGACGCCGGTTAAATCTGGAGGCAGAGCGGGGCCAAGCAGGGAGTCCTCGGCCGGCGGCCCTATCGAGCCTGGATTCAAGCGGTTTCCTAAGGGAGCTGAAGCGACGGTAAGCGGGCCTGAGCCCGAACATGAGAGGGGCGGTCATAACCGCAACAGACAGATATTAAGAAATTTAAAACCGACCTTAAAGACATGGCTTTTTGCATGTGCATATACAAAGCTTGACAAGTAAACCAGCAAGTTCTATATTGTAATCTTTTGCTTATTGATTTTATTATTTTATGATTTTATATTTTACTTTAAGGATGTAATAATGTTTTAATGTTTTAGAATAATTTAATGTTACCAACATTTTATGGTATTAATTGTTATTAATTGTATTCATGACACTATTGTATTTTCATTTTAATTGTACACCGTTGTAATGGTCTCACGACTGATGTAAAGGTATAAAAAACCTAAATAAACTATAAACTATAAACTAGCTAATGTGCTAGCCAAACGCATAAGTGTAGTTTTCCCTACCTTAATCTCAAGTCACCAAGTGGGGTTTATAAACGTAAATCGGGCCAGTTCTAACAACCGCAATGGCTTCTGTACTTCCCATCAATTAGAGTCCATTGCAGTAAGTTTTGACTCGGAAAAGGCCTTTGACAGGGTAGCTTGGCCTTATTTATTCTCAGATTTGGGTAGATACGGGTTCACAGGAAATGTGCTTCAATACTTATCCCTTCTTTATATACAGCCCACCTCTCACCTACTGGTCAATGGTTCCATCACAAAAACATTTACCCCTCAACAGGGGGTTAAGCAGGGATGTCCCCTATCCCCACTCTTATATGTTCTTTCTTTGTACCTGCTTTTGAGAGTTATAGCGGAAGATAAAATTATCAAAGGGCTAGAAATAGCTCACACTTCTTTCTAAGTAGCGGCATTTGCTGATGACTTGCTATTTTCCTAACTGACCCGCTTTCTCTCTGTCACCAGCCTTAGCTCATCAAACACGGTTTGGATTCTTTTCTGGGTTGAAAATGAATAGGGAGAAGTCTGAGGCAATGTCCATTTTTGGTCAGTTATGACAGAGTTGGGGAGTGGGCTTCCCTCTTCGTTGGTCAGATAACCATCTCAAAAAGTAGGGGTCAGGGTTCCTCCAGACAACATTAGGATTTACCACTGTAATATCCGGCCCATGATGAAGAATCTCCAGGAACACTTAAATAAATGGCCCCCATTTACCCATTTCACTTTCTGGCAGGATACAGCTATTCAAAATGAATGAACTTCCACGTTGGTTATATTTATTTCAAATGTTACTGGTGTGGTTGCACAAACGGGATCTTCAAGAGCTCCACAGAATCTTTTGGAAATTTATATGGCAAGGACGGAATAGCACTTCGTTATCTATATGAAACTTTATAAAATGGGGGATTAGCATGCCCTGATTTTAAAAATATAATTTAATTTGTATGTTGAGGCATTTTTACGGATTGGTTTTGCTGGGACCTCTTATCATTCTTCTATAACACACTTAAGTGCCTGGTTTGAGGATCTAGCCCATATAGCTTTAATCCAATTGCCAATGGCAGATGATCCCAGTGAAAACTAGACACCTTTTAATCCTAGAATCTAGAAGACTAGTGTGGGATTGCTTAAGAGCTTACGGGAGTATTTCAAGTAAAGTGACAGCGTTGATCCCAATTTGCGGTAACCCACAATTCATACCGGGAATACACAATACCCTATTAGTTGCTGGGCGGACAAAGGTTTTTTAAAATTCACGGGGCAGTTAATTAATGGTGCCACTAATCAGCTGTACAGTTTCAAAGACCTACAGGACAAATATGGGTTGCAAAACTCTGAATTTTATGCCTACTTACAATTAGGCATTATGTAATCTCGCACGTTTTACATGAATTTCAGCTAGCACAACACAGTTTTTTAGAGGCCACCCTGCTTGGTCCCTCACAAGACAAGCCAAAATGTTCCCATCTTGCGAAAGCTCTAACGAAGCAACTTCCTGACTTCACCCACATGGTCATATTAAGAAATGGGAGAAATATACTACACTAGACCTAACGGGACTCAGACATTAAGGAATATCTGAAAAGAGTACCTAAAACCTCAGTAAATTCTGCTCTACATGAACTGCAACTTAAATTTATTTGGCAATATTATTATTCTAAACAGAAAGCTTATCACTTCAAAATTTGTAACACTTCTCTATGTTTGAAATATGACATTCAGAAGGGGATTACTTACATTGTTTCTGGTCTTGCCCCAAATTTTCATGATTTATGGCTAGCCATAAGGGCCTTAAGTGCCAGGATTTTTGGATGTGATATTCCAGACCTCCCACTAATTTGGTCATTTGGGAAGATAATTTCACACAGATGGGTCTCCAAACAGCACAAAGAACCTTTTTTGACCTGGTGACTCTAATGGCAAAGCAGACTATATTGTCGGTATGGCTCTCTGCGGAAGCGCCAGCATATCAGCACTGGTTACATAAGATGCTTAAATTAACTACCTTTGACTTTATTTTGCTTAAGACAGCTACAACACCCAAACGGCACAGCATTAAGAACCTATGGGACCTCATTTTGGCCTTACAGTCGGCTGAGATCAAGAAAAGATTTACTGCTCTCTACCCCGAAACGTAGGCTGATCACGGAAGTACCTGACATCTGGTCTATAAGGACTATCTCAATCATCAGTGAGGGATCACTCAAAATTGATTATTGATATGTATTTCAGGATTCCATCCTGTATTTCTCTTTGAGGACACTTTTTCTGTGCTTTACGGATACGTTTATGATTATGCTCCATAGTTTCTTAACATACATATTGAGAGCTAGTAGGGGAGGGGGAGGGAGGCAAGGGGGGTGGGAAATAAAGGCTAAAGACATTAGACATATCTGAAGTTCCAGCTTCGAATACCCCACCACTGGTGGAATACCTTATGCGATATGCTACATTCTACATTCTCTTTCACCAGTATGCTATGGATTTTGTAGCACTGATCTGTTACAGTCTGAGTGCATCTCGGGCCGATTGCGACCTGCTGTCTGCTACAAGAACACATTATTGTTTGTTGAATTTTTTTTTATTGGCTGTTTCTGTTATAGCTACCGACATCCATATGTAAATCTTGCCTAGTTTATTTACTTGTCAATTTCTTTGTAACCACTTTTTATGAACAAACACCTGATTTGGAATCTTAAATAAAAAGATATAAAACAAACAAACAAAAAAAGCCTTGAAACCAATCAAGCATATAAGGATCTTAACAGACCATAAATATTTTTTCTCTCCCCTGTCCACAGTCTAGCCTCCTTAAACCATCTAGGTTTTCTCCAAGTCTATTCTTGTATGGACAGTCTGTCTTCCTTTGTTTTCATTTTTAGAAGTTTTGTCTCATTGTGATTATTTTTATGAATGTCTTATTATGCATGTTTGCATTGTAACTCACCCCAAAATTTGAAGGCATGGGCAATAAGTCCTTTCAAGTAAATAAATAAATAAGTAAGTAAGTAAGTAAGTAAATAAATAAATAAATACAGATCTCAAGAACTTCGAATATCCAAAGACCACTCAAATATGAATTCAAGACAAGTGCACTGGACATTGTCGTGTCTTTTGTTTTAACATTGTATTTATTGTCCAGGATCCCCAGAACAGTAAGGCAGATGCTCAAACCTAGAAAAAGGGGAAGATACACATGACAAGAAGATACAAATGGCTATGCTTTATATCTAGAACTTTATCATGGGCATTAGAAAACAGAGTATCAAGGCAGAAATGAAGGAACAATGGACCAGGAACTAATTTGATCAAGAATGGAAACTAGGGATTTGCAGAGTGTACGGATTCATCCGATTCAGTATTCGTATTCGATGGTGGGCAAATACGTTGCATTTGTTCAATGGCGACCCCGATACGTTGATACATGCATTCATTTTCCGGTTCCCATTAAAGTCAATGGGGGAAGTATTTGCAGCCTATTTTTGGCTCCAGAATTGGGGTTTTACTATCAATTTTGATGAAACTTCTGGGGAGCAATCATCAGAACAACAAAAGAGCTCCAAGGTACGTAGACTGTGGCAAAGTGGCACCAAAGTAGCATGAATAGCCTAAGGTACTTTAAAGGGGCAAAGGGGTAACAGGAGTGGCAAGAAGACTGCTTTAATAGAGGTGCAAAGTAGCAGCGAGAGTGTCAAAAACACACCATAGCTTCAAAAGAGAGCACCAATAACAGATGCATGAACCCTTGAAGGCAGCACGACAGGTAAAGTGGCAAGACAAGTGGCATCAACATCCTACAGCACAATGAAGGGGGAACATAGCAAGCAGAAAGACTAGTACCAACATACTGAGCAACTATGATAGTGGCCAGAACACCACAAGGTGTTGAGTGAGTCATCTGGTATATGGCAGCAAGGCACAGAGGCAGAGGTTAGATACAGGCTGGCTACACCCGGGGAGAGTTTCCTTTCCTTTGTGCAGGAAAGGGCTCCCTAGAATGGGTTCGCCCCTAGAGTGGGGTGTTTCCGATGGTGTCTAGTGAGCTCTGACTGGTCTTTTAAAATCTGGTGGAGTTAGCAGATATACAAACGAGAATTTCCAAGGCCGAGGCAGAGGAGGTTATAATGTAAACAGCGGTTCAAAATGGGTCAGAGGGTAGATACAGGCTGCCTACACCCGGGGAGAGTTATCTTTCCTTTGCGCAGGAAAGGGCTAACTAGAATTGTTTCGGCCCTAGAGTGGGGTGTTTCCATTGGTGTCTAGTGAGCTCTTGCTGGTCTTTTAAAATCTGATGGACGTAGCAGATATACAAGCGAGAATTTTCAAGGCCGAGGCGGAGGAGGGTGCATGTGAACAGTGGTTCAACATGGGTCAGAGGGTAGATACAGGCTGGCTACACCCCGGGAGAGTTCCCTTTCCTTTGAGCTGGGAAGGGATCCCCGGAATGGGTTGGCCCCTAGAGTGGAGCACGAGCCTTCAAAGCATGGTGACGTGGAGCAGGGTGCCATATGAACAACGGTTCAACATGGGACAACCGGTGCTAAGAGATAGGCTGCAACACCGGGGAGAGTTCCCTTTCTTTGAGCAGGAAAGGGCTTCCTTGGAATGGGTTGGCCCCTAGAGTGGAGCACAAGCCTTCAAAGCATGGCGACCTGGAGCAGAGTGCCATGTGAACAGCAGTTCAACATGGGTCAACAGCTACTAAGAGAGAAGCTGCTACCCCGGGGAGAGTTCCCTTTCCTTTGAGCAGGAAAGGGCTCCCTGGAATTGGTTGGCCCCTAGAGTGTATAATGGTACAAATTTCTAGGATTTAAGCATTTGTAAACAGATCATGACTTCATAAGCAAGAAGGAGGAAGTTCTCTTCTCTGCCCTGAAACTAAAGAAAACTGTTTATTTTATTGAAGGATCCATGCTGTAAAGGATTACTAGCTTGAATAGCCAGAGACTGAGGTTTCCCTTTGCAACGAGGGTTCAGCCATTAGGACTGGACAGCAATTGAGGCCAAACCCTTGTAGGGACATAAGGCCTGGACGAACAGGCACAGCAATCGAGGACAGATGTCAATCCCACCTAGGAACATAAGGCTTGGACAAACAGGTACAGCAATCAAGGTCAAATCCTTGTAGGGATATAAGGCCTGGACAGACAGGTACAGCAATCGAGGTCAAACCCTTGTATGGACATAAGTCCTGGACAACAGGCAGAGCAATCGAGGACAGAGGTCAAGCCCATGTAGGGACATAAGGCCTGGACAAACAGGCACAGCAGTCGCGGACAGAGGACAATCCTACCTAGGGACAAAAGGCCTGGACAAACAGGCACAGCAATCGAGGACAAAGGTCAATCCCACCTAGAAACATATGGCCTGGATGAACTTACATCAATCGAGGACAGAGGTCAAACCCTTGTAGGGACATAAGGCCTGGACGGACAGGCACAGCAATCAAGAACAGAGGTCAAGCCCACGTAGGGACATAAGGCCTGGACAAACAGGCACAGCAGTCACGGACAGAGGACAATCCTACCTAGGGACAAAAGGCCTGGACAAACAGGCACAGCAATCGAGGACAGAGGTCAATCCCACTTAGGGACATAAGGCCTGGACGGACCGGCACAGCAATCGAGGTCAAACCCTTGTAGGGACATAAGGCCTGGATGGACAGACACAGCAATTGAGGAAAGAGGTCAAAGCCCACGTAGGGACATAAGGCCTGGACGGACAGGCACAGCAATCAAGGTCAAACCCTTTTAGGGACATAAGGCCTGGATGGACAGGCACAGCATTCGATGACAGAGATCAATCCCACCTAGGGACATAAGGCCTGGACGGACCGACACAGCAAGAGGTCAAACCCATGTAGGCACATAAGGCCTGGATGAATAGGCATATCAATCGAGGACAGAGTTCAATCCCACCTAGGGACATAAGCCCTGGATGAACAGGCACAGCAATCAAGAACAGAGGTCAAACTCTTGTAGGGACATAAGGCCTGGACAGACAGGCACAGCAATCAAGGACAGAGGTCAAGCCCACGTAGGGATATAAGGCCTGGACGAACAGGCACAGCAATGGAGGTCAAACCCTTGTAGGGATTTAAGGCCTGGACGACAGGCACAGCAGTTGAGGACAGAGGTCAATCCCACCTAGGGACATAAGGCCTGGATGAAGACACAGCAATCGAGGTCAAACCCTTGTAGGGACATAAGGCCTGGATGGACAGGCGCAGCATTTGAGGATTTCCTTGGTGCAGGTATGTTGTGGTTTGACCTGTCGCTTCTTCCTGAACTGGTTCACTGTCAGAAGAAAATGGCATCTTTTTCATTTCTGAAAGATAATTCAACAGAGGATGCTTTTAGAGCAATATAGACTGCCATTTGTGAAGCAAGAACTGAGCTGCAGAATATTTTTGAATACCCAGAAGCTATTAACTGTACTTATGCACTTCCGCTGATGACAAAGGAAATAAGAAAACCGCTACTGAAGTCAAAATCTACAATATCAACCTATGTTGACTTTGTGGTTTACACAGTGCCTCTGTAAACAATAGGAACACAGAGGATGAACTAGAGTGCAACTACTACCAGTTTTCTATAGTACTAGAAACATTACTGTTGGCAAGGTCATGAAAAATATTGAGCATATGAAATATGCAAGCTCCAAACACATTAAGTCAGCTTTGTATGTTCCTACATTCCAAATGTGGATGGACAGCCACAGCGTTAGCGGTCAGGCCCTTGTAGGGACATATGGTCTGGACAGTAGACGGACAGGCACAGCGTTTCAGGTCAGGCCCTTGTAGGGGCGTACAGCCTGGACAGTGGATGGACAGGCACAGCATTTCAGGACAGGTACATGTGCTGCAGTGCTTATATTATCTGGAGCATAGGAGGCAGTTGGAGCTGCTGCAAGGCTTTCAATTGCTTTTATTCATCTTGCCATTCACAGGGAAAATTTGGAAATCCAAGCAAAGGCAGGTTTACTTTAAAAAACACTAGCATTTCTATCAACTCTGGTGCCAGCCTTGAGCGGTGAGGGCTCATGATATCCCCTGTGATTGAAAATACACGTTCACTGGGCACACTGGTTTGTGGACATGACAGATATTGCTGAGCCCTTTGGATAGGTGTGGCCAGACAGTGGACTTATGTGCCCAATATACCAGCAGATCTGTCTGCATGTTCTCTGTTGGCTCTGAGAGATACCTTGTCACAGACAGCTGTGCTGGTGTCTCCTTTGCTTGGGTGGGCTGAGAGTCATTCATGCCAGCTGCTTTCTCTCTAGCCTGTAGCTCAACAGATGAATCTTTATGGGCAACATGCCTTTGGCGTTCTAAAGTGGAGGAGGAGGAGGAGGACAGAGTGCTGCTCCTGCTTGGGCTACCACAACTCTCTGAAGTACCCACTGTTTCCACCTCCGCTTCACGCCTAATCTGTCTCTGCCTATGGCGCTCCTGTTAATGGACATTTGCTAACAGCAGGTCCTTCACCAATAAGAGACAATCGTACTGTAGGGGGAGTTTTCCTTTCACACGGGGATCACAGACTGTGGCGAGCATACATGTGTGCTCTTCTGTTAAATGCCTTAATCTCTCTTCCACGTGCTGCTGCAAAATGCCCAGACAATGCAGTGCCTCAACTGTCATTCCCTCTTCCTGTTTAAAGGCCTCCAAATTGTCAGCCAGGAAATTAACTATAGGGATGATGTCAGCCAAGGTGGCACTTTTGGAACTCAGCTCCTCCGTGACATCCTTGAAGGGCTGCTTGATTTTTACCAGCTGACTCATGACTAACCAATCATGATGCCCTAGGGGATTCTGCACACCTATGTCCATTGTACCAGAAAGATCATGAAGGGGTGTCTGCAGATCCACTAACCTCTCGAGCATCATAATGGTGGAATTCCACCAGGTGGCAATGTCTTGAATGAGATGCTTGTGAGGCATCTCCAAATTTGTCGGAGAACCTGCCCCGCCTTCACACTTCTGTGGAAGTTTGCTGCTATGTTCCTGTACTTCTATATTAACCTATGCAGGTATTCATTCTCTTGGTCATTGGAATCCAACCCTAGAGCTGACTTCACTACCAGGTGCAGAGTGTGTGCAAAACATTGGATGTTCTTAAAGCGGCTGTCGTTTATTGCCTTAGCCATGTTTGCCCCATTGTCCGTGACAAAGAACCCTGCTTGAGGATTCCTGTCTCACTGGTGTAGTTGCCAGCCCTCCAGCATCTGACTGATGAATGCTAGAATATTGGCTGCAGTATGGGCCTGGTCCGTCAGGTGGGTGTGCAGTAAAGCCCACCTCCACCCTGATACTTGTTCAGTAATAGAGCTGCTGCCTGCCCCTTCCAAAGCCAGGTCCACCATTGTGCTGTCAGGGAGAGGTAAGAGTGTGCAGCATTCAGTGCGGTACAGATATCGCAGGTGAAATGCACACTCTGCTCTGCTTTAGGTAGCAGCGCTTGGATGCGACTGTGACACTGCTTGTACAGGCAGGGGAGGACCTTTTTACTAAATGTGTTTCTGGAGGGGACTTTGTAATTTGGAACTACAACCTTCAGAAAATGCTTGAAACCCAATTTCTTCACTAACTGCAAGGGCTGGTCATCAAGGGCAATCATTTTCCCAATGCTCCTGGTTACAACTTTTGAGGCTGCCTGCCTCCTACCCCAGGATAGCATTACCGCACTCCACCCCATTTCCTCCATGGTGGGTTTTCGCTTCTGCCAAATGTCAGGGGATTGCTGGCCTGCCACCTGACTGCTAGAAGGTGATGATAGCGTGGGCTGACTCTGCTGCTTTGGAACCACTTTACGCTGCTTGGAAGGCATCCCCTGACTGGTACTGCCACCATCCCCAGATGGCAGTACTGTTGTTGGGTGTTGCCTCTTCATATGATATGTCATGCCAAAATTAGATAGATGTCCCATTTGCTTGCCTCTGCTAATAGCCCTGCCACAGTAACTACACCGAGCAAAACGTGGGTCATCTGTCACTTTAAAGTGGCTCCAGATCGCAGATGTCTTTCGTGATCCTCCCTTCTCTATAGCCTTGGGGGTGGATGCTGGCACTGGAGCTGAAGTAGTGGGTGTACCCTGAGAAGCAATGCCAGGGGCCTCAGTCACCTTCTGTGTCTGCGCTGACTGCTCTTCCTCCTCCTCATCAGTTTCATCTCTCCCCTGCTGCACTGAAGTGGAGGCTAAGACAGGACTAACTGATCCTCCTAAAACTTCGTCAGCTATTACTTCTTCCATTTCTGATGAGAATCCCATACAAAATGATTCTTCTTTTGAATCAGAAGCAAACAGTGACTGCGCTACATTGTCAATGCCAAGTCTTAGTCGAGACTTCTGACCCACTGCTGCTTTTGGGTGTCGACATTTTGTCTGGCATGACTCAGCCTCCCCTTCCCTCACCTCCAAAACTACAGGGTCAGAATCAGGTGGTAGCGATGCATCATGTTTAGATTTCATTTTTTTCTGGATGGAACTGCCTGCCCCTCCAAAGAGTTTAGATTGCAACAGGTCCCTTTTTAACTTTAATGGGGGACTGGAACTAGTGCCTTTTGAAGTGCCTCCTCTGCCAGTCCCAATCATTCGACCACATATAGCTTTCCCTGACATTATGGATTTAATGTCACTGCCTAGTGTCTACTGGCTGCCCACTGGCACAGTACCTTGATATGCACTAATGTAATGTGTGTGCACACACAGAGCTTGTAACTACAAAAGAGCAGACTGGGGATTTCACTGCACAGACTGTCCCAATAATATACTTGAGTCTGCTAAACTAGCCAGTGCCCACTGGCACAGTGCCTTGATATGCACTAATGTAATGTGTGTGCACACACAGAGCTTGTAAGTACAAAAGAGGCAGACTGAAGATTTCATTGCACAGACTGTCCCAATAATATACTTGAGTCTGCTAAACTAACCAGTGCCCGCTGAAATATATTTTTCAATGGAAGTTCTAGCAAACTAGCTAAAAATTGCATCCTAATGAGGAACTGACCAATTATTGTGAAAAGAAAAGAAAGAACTTTGGGGCCTATGCAATAATTTTCGCGGAAAGCGGGCACTGACTTTTCAGCTCCGGCTGCAGAACCTTTTCCTCTAGCAGTTAGTTCAATCTTTTTGTGCTAGTCAGGGAATATTTGGAAATGTTGTGTTGGATGTCCCCAGACTCACAAAGCCAAAACATTGTTTGGTCCAAGTTAGAATCCTTGGATCTGATGCCATTATCATTGCTTTATAATAACATAATATTATAGCCCAGACCCACTGGGGTAAGGCCTTTAAATCCCCCTTACCCTCGGCCAGGCCAGACGCTGACCACGCGGCTGACTCTCCGTGCCGTCCACCCGCACGGCCCTCCGACCCCCCCCCCCCCCCCCCCCCCCGATGCCCGACCAGCCAATCAACACGAGCGGAGGGACCTTTAAATCCTTACCTGCTCCCAGGCGCCGCGCCTCACAGCACCTCGCCGCCACCGCTGCTGCTGCTCAGAAGAAGAGGGAGGCCTGCGCGATCGGTGCCCAGACCCGCCGGGGTAAGGCCTTTAAATCCCCCTCACCCTCGGCCAGGCCAGACGCCTACCACGCGGCTGACTTCTCCGCGCCGTCCACCCGCACGGCCCTCCGACCCCCCCCCCGACGCCCGACCAGCCAATCAACGCGAGCGGAGGGACCTTTAAATCCTTACCTGCTTCGCGCGCCGAAGGAGCGCGCCAAGGGGCAGGCCCCTTTGTGCGCCCCTTCGTGCAGCCACGGAGAAAAGGAAGAGATAAACTTCAAACACCTCTCTATGCCAGCTAAGTCACTGCACTCCTGCCTTCCCTCCTCAATATCAGCCTGCTCTACATCAAACTACAACTAAGAAGAAAGTTCTGTTTCCTTCGAGGAAAAAAAAAAAAAAAAAATTCCCTCACAACCAACAAACAGCGGCCCGGAAGCCTACACTATTCATCTTAAAGACAGTCCACACTTCACCGAAACCTACTCCTAACTACCCCCTCCTTCCTATACCCGCTCAGCAACTTGAAAGAAAAAACCATTCAATATGATACAAACTTTCCCTATCCCCATCATCCCTCATTCACCCTTCAATAGAGGTAACACACACATATTTAATCTCCAATGACCTAAAAGGTCATTAATTCCTATCATGATTTCCCCCCTAACTCAATTCCTGGGCCTATCTTTAATCACCCTAACCCTACTCAACGCACAATCCTTATCAAAAAAATCCCACCTGCTCAACGACTATCTCTTAGACACCCAACTGGACCTGTGTGCTATCACTGAATCCTGGTTGAAAAACACAGACCACACCACTAATCAAACCAATTACCGACACAAATATACAACCTTTTCTCTATTCCCAGAGAGAAGAAAAGAGGGGGTGGACTACTAGGGATGTGAATCGTTTTAGGACGATTAAAATTATCGTCCGATAATTTAATATCGTCTTAAACCGTTATGGAAACACAATACAATAGAGATTCTAACAATTTATCGTTATAAATCGTTAGAATCGTGAGCCGGCACACTAAAACCCCCTAAAAAACCCCCCCCCGACCCTTTAAATTAAATCCCCCACCCTCCCGAACCCCCCCCAAATGAGTTAAATAACCTGCGGGTCCAGCGGCGGTCCGGAACGGCAGCGGTCCGGAACGGGCTCCTGCTCCTGAATCTTGTTGTCTTCAGCCGGCGCCATTTTCCAAAATGGCGCCGAAAAATGGCGGCGGCCATAGACGAACACGATTGGACGGCAGGAGGTCCTTCCGGACCCCCGCTGGACTTTTGGCAAGTCTCGTGGGGGTCAGGAGGCCCCCCACAAGCTGGCCAAAAGTTCCTGGAGGTCCAGCGGGGGTCAGGGAGCGATTTCCCGCCGCGAATCGTTTTCGTACGGAAAATGGCGCCGCAGGAGATCGACTGCAGGAGGTCGTTCAGCGAGGCGCCAGAACCCTCGCTGAACGACCTCCTGCAGTCGATCTCCTGCCGGCGCCATTTTCCGTACGAAAACGATTCGCGGCGGGAAATCGCTCCCTGACCCCCGCTGGACCTCCAGGAACTTTTGGCCAGCTTGTGGGGGGCCTCCTGACCCCCACGAGACTTGCCAAAAGTCCAGCGGGGGTCCGGAAAGGACCTCCTGCCGTCCAATCGTGTTCGTCTATGGCCGCCGCCATTTTTCGGCGCCATTTTGGAAAATGGCGCCGGCTGAAGACAACAAGATTCAGGAGCAGGAGCCCGTTCCGGACCGCTGCCGTTCCGGACCGCCGCTGGACCCGCAGGTTATTTAACCTCATTTGGGGGGGGTTCGGGAGGGTGGGGGATTTAATTTAAAGGGTCGGGGGTGGGTTTTAGGGGGGTTTTAATGTGCCGGTTTTGCGATTTTTTAGATTTTTAGATTTTTCACGATTTTTCACGATATTTTACCCCCCCAAACGGCAACAATACGATTCCCTCCCCCTCCCAGCCGAAATCGATCGTTAAGACGATCGAGGACACGATTCACATCCCTATGGGACTACTGCTAGCCGCAAAAAAAGATCTGAGACTAGCCCAACACCCAATTAAATCTGCGACTACAACTTGAAATTGGACTATTCAAATCCTCCCAGCTCCAAAGTCTGTCTGATCTACGCCCCGCCTGGGCTACTAGAATCCGACCCTTCACCTCTCATAGAATTGGTTGCCAAACACATCAACACCAACTCACCAGCCATACTGCTAGGGAGACTTCAACATTCATGTTGGACTCCCCCTTCCCCATCCGCCAATTGTGATGCCCTACTCACTTCCCTACTAGCTATGGGATTCAAACAAATTATCAATAACCCACGCACAAAGCAGGACACACGTTGGACTTAATATTTACAAATGACCCAATCTCGCCCACTTCTGCTCCTTCCTGTACACCCATCCTGTGGTCAGATCACTCAATGATAGAAGCTGAAACTATCCATAAAGAAAAAACGACCACCAACATCCCTATATCCTCGATCCAATTCAGAAAACCATGTTCCATGGAAGTCCTCCACAACACCCTGGACCTCACAAACCCGGACAATGCTTTGAATTCTTGGCTAACTATCACTCGTACAGCAGCGGACAAAATATGTCCTTTAACATCCAAAGAGATCAACCCCGGTTTTCCACCGAATTAAGAAAACTCAAGCAAGACCTTCACACAAAGAACAATGCTGGAGGAAGGATCCCTCGCCTACCACACAAGCTTCCTACAGAACGGCAATGACATATTATAGAGCCACCATTCTCTGCACAAAAAGGGACTTCTACGCCAAAAAAATACACGGATTCCTATACGACCCCAAAATATTATTCTCATATGTGGCAGCATTCACCACATCTAATCCTCCCACCATCCCTGAAGAAGAGGCCCAAAACAAATCTACAGAGCTAGCAATTTTCTTTGATAACAAAGTCAAAAATTTACTAATCCCTCCACCAACCCCATCCCTTCGTTAAACTACCAGCCTCCCACCGCACCAAACTACTCCTCAAGGATTAACAAACAAGTCCTAGAATCTTTTGATCTTACATCACCCTTAGAAATTGAATCTATCATCAAGAAAATGAAACCCTCATCGCACCCAATAGACCAAATGTTGCGATCCCGGGTCGGCCCCGGGATCGCCGCCTACCCGATCACGGCTCCAGCGTCAGTCCGCATTCCCCAGGCCTCCGGGGACCTCCCGCAGCCGCAACCCCCGACGTCGGGTAGCTTCACCCGGGCCTGCAGGGTCCTCTGCCGCCTCGTTTCTGCCCCGCCGGAGCAGCCGGCGTTCTTCGGCGGCTGGCCCCGCCCCCTAGATGCTTGCGCGCGTCTCTGCCTCCAATTTAAAGGGGCTAGCGCGGGAAACTCGAAGACTGCCTCCGGTGACGTCAGACGCTGCAGGGCTACTTAAGCCCTGCAGTTGCTCCTCTCCAGTGCCTTGCAACGAGGTTCCCAGGTATTCCCTGTCTCCAGTTGCTGCGTTCCTGTGTCGTTTGGTTCTGCTTGGCTTCTGACCCCGGACTGGCTTACGGTGATCCTCTGGCTTCTGACCCCGGACCGGCTTACATTGACTCTTCGGCTCTTGGACTCGGACTGGCTTACGGTGATCCTCTGGCTTCTGACCCCGGACCGGCTTACATTGACTCTTTGGCTCTTGGACTCGGACTGGCTCACGGTGATCCTTTGGTTCCTGACTCTGGACTGGCGAGCGACGACCCCCCGGCACTCAACCTTGGACTCCACCTGACTCGGCCCCCGCGGGTCCTCCTAAGTCCCAGTGGCCGTGTCCCTACAGGCCCCTCCTGGGGGGACTCCGGCTTCCAGGGTGAATCTCCTAAGTCCCAGCGGCCAAACTCCTACGAGCTCCTCTCGGGGGAGGATCGGCTTCCAGGGCGAAGATCTTCCCACTACTGGGCCAGCTCCATCGTCTCCTCCCTCCTCGCCAAAGCCCTTGGTCGCATAGGGCGTCCAGAGTTCCTCCTTCGGCCATCTCCAAGTCCGTCTTTGCCGCCTCCCGGTCGGGGCCACTGCTGCGACCATCTACAGCAATTCATCCTCTGGTTCCGATCGGCCCAAGGGTCCCACGAATCCAACACCAAATCCCAACCAAACTCCTTCTCACAATCCCTAACACCGTCGCCAAACCTCTGGCCGACATCATAAACTGCTCGCTCTCTCAAGGAATTGTCCCGAATGCTTTAAAAACAGCCTCCCTGAAACCTCTACTCAAAAACCCAACCTGGACCCATCCAACCCTATAAACTTCCGCCCAATCGCCAACTTACCTTTTATAGGCAAGATAATGGAAAAACTGGTCAACTCTCGTCTCACAGACTTCCTGGACACACACAATATTCTACATCCATTACAATTTGGTTTTAGGAAACACAGGAACACAGTCGCTTCTTCTCTCATTAACGGACAACATCCTGATGGGCCTCGACAAAGGTCAGTCATACCTGCTAGTCCTTCTAGACATTTCTGCTGCGTTTGACACAGTTAACCATACAATCCTCATCGACCGCCTGATGGAAATAGGCATCTCAGGATCTGCACTCCACTGGCTAATATCTTTTCTAAGTGACAGGCATTTCAAAATAAAAATAAGCAACAAAGAATCTTCAACCATAGCGTCCAAGCAAGGAGTACCCCAGGGTTCCTCGCTTCTCCCCGACCCTATTCAACATCTATCTCCTCCCTTTATGCCAACTACTCAAAAACCTCAATCTCACCTACTTCATTTATGCTGACGACGTGCAGATCATTATCCCCATCAAGGATCCCATTTCCGACACCCTAACCTCTGGAACAACTGCCTCCACGCCATTAATATCCTCCTCATGAGCCTCAGCCTGGTTCTCAATACTTCCAATACAGCTTCTGGTCATCTCCCCCAACGATAACAACCCACCAGCCAGCATGACAAACATACCATCAGTAAATCAAGTTAGAGACCTTGGAACCACCCTAGACTCCAGAATGAACCTCAAACAATTCATTAACAACACCACAAAAGAGGGCTTTTATAAACTTCAGGTCCTAAAACAATTAAGACCACTCCTCCACTTCCATGACTACAGATCTGTCCTTCAAGCCATAATATTCTCAAAAATTGATTACTGCAACGCGCTCCTGCTTGGTCTCCCGGCCTCCTCCACCAAACCTCTTCAGATGCTACAAAACACAGCAGCCAGGATCCTTACTAACACGCGCAGGATGGACCACATCACACCGATACTAAAAATACTTCATTGGCTACCCATACACTCCAGAATACTCTTCAAGACTCTGACCATCATTCACAAAGCCATATATCATCAATCCTCTCTACAACTAACCATACCCCTCAAATTACACTCTTCTTCAAGACCTACTAGATCTGCATACAGAAGCTCCCTACAAGTTCCTCCCAGCAGCTCCCTAAACATAACTCCATCGAAAAACGAGTGCTTTCCACTGCGGGACCACATCACTGGAACTCTCTCCCACCAGACATACGCCAGGAACATTGTCATCTCACTTTCAGAAAATAACTGAAAACTTGGCTCTTCGCCCAAGCATATCGCTGAAGAAACCCATGGTACCCGCAAGGACCTCCACCCCCCCGGTGGATGTCCTCTCACAGCTGCATCAAGTATCCGCTATTCTAGAACCGCTCTTGTATATTAACATTGCAATAGAATCTCCATTATGTAAATATGTATTTAAGTTTAATAGCGAAGCAACCGCTCCTTGCTGATAGACTCTTCTATACGTTTAGAATAGAAATTGTTAACCTATCCTTTCTTCTAACAGCCTTGTTCGATCCCCCTGTTTTAATGTCACTTTTTTGCTTCCTATGTTAACTGGTTTCCCCCTTGTTTATTGTAAACCGGTACGATAAGACCTAGTCTTGAGCATCGGTATATTAAAAGAACGTAAATAAATAGTGAAAGATGGCAGATAGACCAATATGGTCCATCTATGCTGCCCAGCAAGTTGTTTATTTGTTTTTATTTGGGGGGGGGGTTGTGTGAAGTAGCAACTGCTGCTCCGGGAAGGCTACCCCCAAGCCTTCTGGTAGCACTGAGACCAATATTCAGTGCTACTTAACCAGATAAGTAGCCACATATCCAGCTCTGTGGTAGCCACTGAATATCTGTCTATGTTCAGCGGGTGCCATTTAGCCATATAAGTACTTATTTGGCTAAGTAGATAGCCAAATATCTAAAGGATGGACAATGGGCAGATTGGGGATTTACTACCTGTTCATCCATCATAGCTAGATAATTGCTGATATTCAAACTTATCTGCCTACAGTATTCAGATAAGTTAGTCCTGCTGAATTTTGCTGGATATGAGTTAACTGGCTCAGTGGCTATTTCTATAGGGATATTCAGCAGCATTGGTCTTATCCAGCTAACTTACATAGCCTTTCAGCTTTGAATATTGAGGCCATTATGTCTGCATTATGTTTCACCTTCAGTCTTCTGGTGTGCAACCATGAAATACAAGCATTTCATAATCATACATTTTTTTGTCCTGTGACTCATGGTTTTCTTACGCAGAGTCCTGTCTTGTTTATTTTACTTAATGCCAGATTGGTTCTGTGTGCCCTGATTTTTAGCAGGGGAAAAATAATCTAAATGAAGCATGCAGCCTCTTGAGGGCAGGTTCATGGAATGGAATGTTATATAAAGACACCTGTCCTCCAGAAAGTGACCCTCGTCCTCAGTCTCTGCAACCTCATGCAAACTGACACAGATGGAGAAGAAGTTCACCATCTCTCTAGAGAATAAGCAGAGGAATATTAGGCTAGGGTACGAGTGTTCCATAGTTTAGCTCTATATCAATGATTATACTTTTTTAAATTTTATTTTAGATTTATATTCCGCTTTTTGCACTTTTTTCAGCACTTCAAAGTGATTACATACAGGTACTGTAGGTATTTCCCTATCTCCAGAGGGCTTACAATCTAAGGCCTGGATTCACCATTCTTTTGCAGAATGGTGAATCCTGCGAAAACGGGATGTGGGGGCGAAGGGGGGTGGGCCTGCGAAAGCCCACAGCCTTCGCACCACTGTGTTGCCCCAGCTGCTGGCTTTCGCACCGAATAGCGACAACATAAAAGGTGTAGTTATTCGGCATGCTACTGCCGACAATAATGTTAGTAACATTATCGCCGGCAGCGAAAACACCACCGACTCCTCCCCTCCCCCTAATTTGCATCATATCGCATGCGATATGGCCTTATCGTTTGCGTTAGGGCCCTAACACACACGATAAGGGTTTATAAAATAACCCCCTAAGTTTGCTAAGTAAGGAGGCCATTTTCAATTAGACCAAGTAGTTATAAAGTTCAGTGGCTCTTTTACTGTGTTTGCTTTAAGTTCATTTTCAAACAGACAAAGTATCTGTGAAATTTCTCTTTGAAAGTTAGCATAAAATTATGCGTGCTAAAAGCCCCTGCCGACCGTCCACCTGCTGGTTTGTATGGGCAGCGAGAGGGGATCAAATAGCGTGAATGCTTTTGCAAATGTTGTGTATGGACGCTGTTTTCCTCCCCAGGAATGCCTCTTCAGAACCTGGGTCAAAAGCGTGTGCCATGGAAGCCCTCTTGCACTTTTAGCTGACCAGAGAAGGACAATTTTTCAGTAGGAAAATCTAGCCGCACTAATCCATTTTAAGGCAGCTTGATTGCATTGAAAATGGTCTTCCAAGTAAATAAATATACTGGATATTCATACTTTGAAAATCCAAGCATTGCATTGTGTTAACCATAAATAAACCATAGTTGCAGGGAAAAGGTATAATTATGGGATATTCTCTTATTCTCCTGTTTCTGGTGTTCAGCCTCTTTCCTGACTCTCACTTGTCATATTATTGCTAATTCCATATAAAAAAAATGGGATGGAAAAATAACTTTTTGAACCACATCAGCAATAAAGCAGAGAACAAGACAAATTCACTTTAAAATTGGAAACAGTCAATGCTTATTTCCAACCAGTGCTTATCGGAAAGAAACAATGAACTCATGTCATGAATGCCAATATCTACATCTTCCCAGCTTTGTGACTTTCAGCACAGTGATGCTGTAGCAAATGGAAATCCCAGCACTGCCCTCTCAGCAAGGACCAAACAACCAGCAGATGGTCCTCACTCGTGAAGTACAATCCCTGGTCACATCATGACTATAAAACTCATTCACCAATATAAATATTTTTTTTAACAGAATACCGTATCAGCATTTTTACATTTTTTTCTCAACCAATCAAGAACTGTCATAAAAAATAGTGTAAGTGGTATCAATACAATTTTGAGACAAGTGACATACTTAAAAAAAATTATTACGAGATTTCCAGTTACAAATTAAAATGGTGAAAGGAAGGGAATCTTGGCTTACAACAGTACCAGGGTACATCCAATCACTTGTGAATGGCATGCTTAAAAGAGGTATACCTATCCAGATGAGGGTAGAGCTAAGGCTGGTAAAACCAGACCTAGCCTGAGAGCATCTTGGCATGCAGCCGTAACAATGGAGCAGACTTGGGATCAGGAACCCAGGAGAGAGGTTTGAAGCAGGAATACCAGAGCAGGATGGCAGGGCTGGATGAAGAGCAGGAGCAACGGAGCAGACCGCAGAGCTTAATGTAGAACAGTAACAAGGCCAGATGAGCACAAGTTCTAGGCAACTTATCCAGCAAAAAATGTGTGCCTCTGTTGTTACGGATCTGGAGGTGGACCCTTGGTCCGAGGTAGAGTTAGCGCTACCTAGGAGAGAATCAACCTTCTTAGGTCCCTACCGTCGGAAGGCAAGGCCAGGTGTATCAGCAGTTGAACGAGTACTTCACCACTGGAAGCTCGTGGTCCCCCCAGGAGGAGCCCGTAGGGACCCAGGCTGCTTGGACTTAGGCAAATAGCTGAAGACTGAAGATAGGTCTGGATGCAGGCGCCTCCTGCAAGTTGTGGATTCCAGACAGCTGGCGCCTCCAGCAGGTCTTATGTCAGTCCAGGAGTGGAGGCCGAAGAATGGTCGCAAAACTGGTCCAATGGTCCAAGTTAGGCGAAGGGTCGGAAGCCAGTCCAAGGTCCAATCCAGGAGAAGGGTCGAAAGCCAGTCCAGTAGCAAGCCAGAAGAATGGTTGGAAGCCGGTCCAGAGTCAAGCCAGGAGAATGCTTGGAAGCCGGTCCAAGAGTAAATCCAGAAGAATCAGTCCAACGAGAGAGGAGAGCTGAAGCAGGATGGAAGAACATGACCAGGAAGCGGGAACCAGGAACATGGAGCTCAGGAACCAACCAGAATAGAAGCCTCAATACCAAGGCAAGGTCTGAGCAGCAGACCTTGCCTTAAATACCTGAGCTAAGGGAGGAGTCTCGGGAAGGAGCCACGACAACTTCCTGTCATGGCCCCTTTAAATATAATCTTCAGATGCGCGAGCGGCTCTAATCACACCCGGAGGGGGAGGAATTAGCCCGGCCATGCTCCTACTTTCTTAATGCACGCTTGGCGCCCGCAAGGGAGGCGCCATGCAATAGGCAAATTAGAGGGTCGCGCTAGCAAGGAGGTGCTAGGGTTGCTTGCGTGAACTTAGCACCTCATTGCTAACGCGACCGCGCGGTGGCTGCTGGCTATGAAGACCAATGTCGTCTTCATAACTGGCTGTCTGCCAGTAATAAAATGGACGCCGAGTTTATCAGCAGCCATTTTCATTACTGGCAGATGGCCGATTATGAAAACCGATGCCGAGTTTACCGGCATCGGTCTTCAATAACTCAGGGGTCTGCCAAGGTTTTTTTGTTTGTTTGTTTTTTTCCTGAAGAAGTACAGAAAAGCAGTTTTTTCTGCTTTTCTGTCTTCTTTTACATGCGCTCAGCTATTAACGCCTGCACCAGGCAGGCGTTAATAGCTGAGTGATAAATGTGCGTCTCTCCCACCCACAACACCCAAATGGTGTTTGCAGCCTAGCCCAGAGGGTGAATTAAACAAAATGGCAATGCTAGCAGCTTCTTTCCCTGGCACAGAGAGACTGTCTAAGATCAACTAAAAAAAACTGCTTAAAACAAACAGGGCTAGCTGGCACTGCAGCCAAATAAAGAATACATATCTTTTTCTCTTAAGTAACTGGCCTAGCTAGCAATTGAATACAGATTTGAGAACTCAGACTAGCTCTGAGTGCATCCACAATCCGCAGAGACAGACCACCTCCCAGCCTCCCAAGGTCACCCCTGCAAAACTTTCTGTCCTTTTTGTTCCTCTGACTTAAAATATGTGTAGTTTTTTATTTTTTTTTTATTTTTTGGATCATCACCAAAGGATAAAGTTACAATTATAAAGCTAATCTCGTATCCAAAACTGATACAGTGAGAACTGGACATGACTTATCACACATCCAATTAATATTGTATACAAACTATGTTATCGAACCATTAAGGCACCTGAGTAAATTGATATATTTTAGCATCATTATTTTATGTGCCTTACTGTAAACCGTTGAGACGGTATCCATCTTAACGACAGTATAGAAAAAAGTTAAATAAATAAATAAATAAATAAATAAATAAATATCAATGAAGAGGAAGTTCAGAAAAGCAGTATTTTCTAGGGATGTGCAGAGGGATGCCATATGTTGCATTTGGGATTCGGATTCATCGGGGGGGCAGATACATTGCATTCGGCCGTATGGCGCCCCGATACGTTAATACGTCGATTTCTATTTGTTTCCCTGCTAAAATTAAATTACCTACAACCCCCCACCCTCCTGACCCCCCAAGACTTACCAAAACTCCCTGGTGGTCCAGCGGGGGGTCCAGGAGCCATCCCCTGCACTCACACCCTCGGTGCCGGTTTCAAAATGGCGCCGATAGCCTTTGACCTACTATGTCACAGGGGCTACCGGTGCCATTGGTCAACCCCTGTCACATGGCCATCGGTGCCATCTTGTGCTCCTACCATGTGACAGGGGCTGACCATTGGCACCAGTAGCCCCTGTGACATAGTATGGGCAAAGGCTATCGGCGCCATTTTGATTACTGGCAGCTGACGGTCCGAGTGCAGGAGGTCGCTCCCGGACCCCCGCTGGACCACCAGGGACTTTTGGCAAGTCTTGGGGGACCCTCCTGATCCCCACAAGACTTACCAAAAGTCCAGTGGGGGTCCGGGAATGACCTCCTGCACTCCGGCCATCGAATGCCAGTACTCAAAATGGCGCCGATAGGCTTTGCCCATACTATGTCACAGGGGCTACCAGTGCCATTTGTCAACCCCTGTCACATGGTAGGAGCACAAGATGGCACCGATGGCCATGTGACAGGGGCTGACCAATGGCACTGGTAGCCCCTGTGACATAGTAGGTCAAAGGCTATCGGTGCCATTTTGAAACTGGCACCAAGGTTGTGAGTGCAGGGGATGGCTCCTGGACCCCCCGCTGGACCACCAGGGAGTTTTGGTAAGTCTTGGGGGAGGGGTCAGGAGGGTGGGGGGTTTGTTTAAATTGGTTTCTTTAGGCAGCTGAATAATTTGGTGAAGATTTGTGTATTCGTGGGGAATCGCGATACGTTTCGCTTCCCCACGAATACAACAAATATTGCCACATCCGTTGCGGATTGCCAATACGTAGGGACTGAATGCACACCCCTAGTATTTTCTGCTTATCTATACACTTTTTTGGGCTGCTCAGAAATTAATGTTTGCTCTGGGCAAGCATTAATTTCTGAGCGTAAAAATGTGCAAGCCGGGCGCACATTTTTTTTTTTGGATTGAGAGAGAATAGCTAAACATGCATTTGCATGTGATCATCGCTAATAATTTCACGGGGGGGGGGTTGGACGTGGGTTTTCGATGTGCTAATCCCCTTAAGGAATAAGGGATGTGCATCCAAAACCCGCATCCAACCGCGGGCTAAACAGTGCGCTTGGGTATTAGATCGGCCTCCTAGTTGGTTATTTCCTCAAAGGACTGATGAAATAGCTATGTTTTTAATGCCTTTTTTTTTTTTAAGACTTTAAGGTTGGATAATGTTCTGAGGTGCTCAGGCATTGTGTTACAAATTATTGGGCTTGGAACAGATATTGTACAATTCCTTATCTCACCTAAGTAGGATTGTGGACAGCTGGGACCTCAAAGAGGCCTTTGTTTGCTGATTTTAATGTATGTTGGGGTGTATAAGTATGAAGGGATGCTTCAAGCAAAAAAAGCATCACTGTGATTAATTATTTAATTATATTTACGAATTCGGTACTAGACAGGTAACCAGTGCAGCGTTCATAACATTGGAGTGATATGACCATACCTTGGGGTTCTAGTTGGCTGCATGACTTGTTAAGGTGAAGAAGACAAGAGGTCCATCGAGTCCAAACTTCTTCTGATCACTTAATAGCTTTCTTTACATAGTAATCCAGGGTGTTAGAGAAACAGAAGCAGTCCTCGATTTGCCCATTGCATGCAAGGAGATGTAGTTCTAATTTTCTTAAGAAAGCATGACTATACCTCCATGTACATAATGTGTTAAAACCAGGACTGTCTAAACCTGTCCCTTTTGACATGGAATCGTGTAGTCCCCTTAGATAAAAAAGATCTTTTATAATTATAGATACTAATTTTTCCCACTGTGGAGAAATTGGGAAGACTGCTTAGGAAGTAAAACCCACCTGATACACAAAACCTAAATGAATGATAAACAAAAGCATGGAACTAGCAAAACTGAAACTGGACAAAGCCATGGGACTGGATTGGATGTATCTTAGAATATCAATGAATGCAGAGAGGTTCTTGTGGTTCCATGAAAGACCCGTTCAATAGATTTTTGGAGATGGGAGTGATTCCACTGGACC
This sequence comes from Rhinatrema bivittatum, assembly GCF_901001135.1. Lineage (NCBI taxonomy): Eukaryota > Metazoa > Chordata > Amphibia > Gymnophiona > Rhinatrematidae > Rhinatrema > Rhinatrema bivittatum. The sequence continues at coordinate 363,716,484 of NC_042620.1, read as the reverse complement.
TTATCATAAAAATGGTGGCAGAGAGAAGGTTGAAAATTACAGGCTGCTTACCTTAACTTGGTGGTGGGAAAATTAATGGAGACTCTTCTGAAGTAAAGTATAGTAAACTATTTACAGTGCAATGGGTTACAGGATTTAAGGCAGCATGGTTTTTACTGGAGGCCGATCATGTCAAATGAACCTGATTAATTTCTTCAATTGGGTGAAAAAGGTATTAAATCAAGGAAATGCAGTAGATGTGTTTACTTGGAGTTCAGCAAAAGTTTTTATACTGTGCTACATAGGAAGCTCGTGAATAAATTGAGCAGCCTGGGAACGGGTCCTAAGGTGGAGGACTGGATTAGAAACTGCTTGAGTGGTAGATGGCGGAAGGTAAATGGAATTAATTCTGAGGAGAGAGTTGTGATTAGTGGAGCGCCTCAGGGATTGGTTCTGGGGCTTCTTCTGTTTAATATTTTTGTGAATGAGATTGTATAAGGAAAAGTCTGTCTTTTTGCTGATGACACTGAACTGTGCCACAAAATGGGCACATCTGAGTGAGTAGCCAAAATTAAAAGAAATCTAAGAAAATCTGAAGAGTGGCCAAATGCTTGACAGTTGAGATTCAATGCAAAAGAAGTGCAAAGAGTTGCATTCGTGGACCATTGGCCTGAGGGGAAATCCCCACAGGTCCCCACTGTCGGGTGGTGAAGCCGGATGGGAAGCAGAGGCCAGCTGGAGCTTCGCCACCACCAGCCCACGTTTTCCCGCAGGTTGAGCCTTTGGGGTACCGGGGCCGGCTGGTCTTAGGTGACTTCTGTGTGGATGATCCCAGGGAGTAGACGAGAGAGCACAGTGGCAGCCGGGAGAGAGAAGCCCAAGGCCAAAGACAAGAGCGGAGTCAGATACAGTCCAGAGACAAGTAGCAGAATGCGTGGTCAAGTCCAGTCCAGAGGTCAGAGGCAGGCAGCAGAATGTGTAGTCAAGTCCTGTCCAGAGGTCAGAGGCAGGCAGTACAATGTGTAGACAAGTCCGGTCCAGAGGTCAGAGGCAGGCAGCAGAATGTGTAGTCAAGTCCGGTCCAGAGGTCAGAGGCAGGCAGCAGAATGTGAAGACAAGTCCGGTCCAGAGGTCAGAGGCAGGCAGCAGAATGTGTAGACAAGTCTGGTCCTGAGGTAAGGCAGGAGGAGGTCCATCCGAGGAAGCAAGGGACAAGCGGGGACTGGAATGAGGAGATCCGGAGCTGGAGCCGGGAGCAGGGACAGGAACGAGGGAACTGGAACAGCAACTCAGGAACTCGAGCAAATAAGAGTGAGAAGACCCTTTGACAAGGCAAGCTCTGGTCATAGTTTGCCTTATTTACTCAAGGCTGGCAACTTCATCATTAGGGGCAACGGGAACTTTTCCCAATGCGGCCCCTTTAAATTCTGACCAGCGGCTCGCACACCTAGGAGCAGGGGCCAAGCAAGGCGGCTGCGATGGTGAGGGCTACATGGCGTCGTTCCTTCGCCACGGCTGGGAGGCAGCCTGTGCGGAGGTCGAGGCGGCAGCACCCCTTCACTGCGGAGGGGGGAGCGGGGAGCAATCCTGAGCCGAGAGCCAGGAAGCAGCAGGATCGTGGCGGCGGCCAGCCATTGTGACCGGAGTGAGCAGGGCCACGGTCCAGACCTGGTGCTGGGAGGTAGGGACAGGCTTCTTGAGACCGGAAATTGTAACACAAAGTTATGCATATGGGGTGTAGTAATCACAAGGAACTGAATTAGATGGTTAGAGAGATATGCACTGACCAGGAGAAAGACCTGTAAGTGATAGTGTCTGATGATCTGAAGGTAGTGAAACAGTGTGGCTGGTGGTGGCTAGAGCCAGAAGAATGCTGGCATGCATAGAGAGGCAGAACTGTGAATTTTAAAAGCCAGGTGCATGCCAGAATCTGATGATGAGTGCACATCTGGCACTTGAGCAGGTCCACCCGATTTTGAAAAGCATCCAGATGTGTACACAAGTACCGATGCACGCACATTTCGTATTGGCCAAAAAAGGAGCATGGGGTGGGGTGGTGTGGGCAGGGCAGGGGCATTCCAGGGCAGGGACAAGAGATGTGCATGCAAGCAACTAAGCACCTGGGCGTGCGCATAGGCCCAGTGATTCATAACTCTTCTTCTGCTATGGAGGAGGTGCAAGTTAAAGAAAATGTATAGACATCTGTGAGGGGTTTGAAGGGTCTGGGGTAACTGGGGGAGTGCTGGTTAAAGAACCGGAGGGGGGGGGGGGGAGAGGATCTAGCAGAACACTGGGCATACCAGTGAATAAACAGGTGAAACTGGTCCTTGGCTGGTCGTGTGTCTGTTATAAAATACAGGCATTTGCACATCCATAAGCCCACTTATACTGCAGGGCACACAGCAGCATAAGTCTTAAAATTAGGCACACGGATAGGAGTGCCTAGGCTATTTTACAACATGCATGCAAGTTATAAAATTGCCGTGTCTCTGGGTGCTTGTTGATGCACACGTGTATATGTGTGCCCACGCGCCTGTTTGAAAGTTACCGTTATAAGGAGCAGAAAAAAAGGAGGTGATAATGCCCCTGCACAGCTCACTGGTGAGGCCTCACCTGGAATACTCTGTTCATTTCTGGAGAACACATCTCAGAAAAGAGAGAGGCTACAGGCAGTACAGAGAAAGGAAAATGAAAGGGTGACATGAGATCTGAGGATCTAAAAATGTGTAGGAGAGGAGAGATGGGGAGTATGAGACAGATTTTTAAATATCTGAAAGGAGGAAAACTTTTTTTAATGGAAAGTAAATTCTGCAACTAGAGGGCATGGCATGAAGCTCCAAGGGGGCAGACTCGGCACTAAAGTCAGAAAATACTTTTATTTTTTTTCATGGAAAGGGTGTTGGATACCTGGAATGTCCTCCAGGTGGAGGTAGTGGAGGAGGAAAAAAAATGTATCAGAATGGAATTTAAGAAGGCCTGGGATAAACACAAAGGAACCCTAGGATTGTAATGAAGCACTGGGGTAACATGCATGGAGAGGTGGTTAAAAACATTAACAGAAGGCATGGGGGTAACCTGCACAGAGCAGCACTTATAACCCTGAAAAATCTTGCTGGGCAGACTGGATAGGCGATTTGTGTCTTTTTCTGCTGTCATTTACTTGATTATTATGTTACTATGTTAAAGCAAATCTCCCAGTGGTTCACTTTATCCAGCCTCATTCAGCATTAAAAGAACTGTCAAAGAGAAGCTTTCTACTATTTGCTAATTCAAAATGCCTTCCCAAAAAGCTCTATCCCTCTTTTGAGATGTTTTCTGACAGCCTATTATGCACAAGTCATTGTAGCAACCACCTTAAGACTACCTGTTGCTAATCCTCTGTGACCACTGTAAACGCCACAAAATTAATAACTATGACTGTGTGCAATTTTAATGTAACAAATTTGTATAAGGCGATGTCATCATCATCATCATCACCATGTGCTGTCTTCGATTCGTAGGTCGGCAACTGGTGAACCATTCTCTCTGTGCTCACCTTTTCTCAATATCACAAAACTGTAAACAGAAAGAAAGCAAAATAACTCTCAAAAGGAATTCAAGTATTTCAAAATAGCATTTATTAAATAACGGAGAAAGCAGTAGCATTTTTAATGCAACTAAGTGCAGATGAATTCCATTGTTTTATTACATATAGTGATGTATGCCTAATAATGAGGGTCAACAGGCGATCAATCTGTAAAGGGGCACTCATATATGTGACAAATATTGAGAAAACTCCAAACACGTCAGTTTTTGTGATCATAATCCTTAAAACATAAGTCTATGTCTGTTTGAATGTTTTTTCAAAATGCAAATAAAAAGTTGCGGAAAAAATAATCAGTGAATGATCCCAATGATCCATGCTTTCACTAAAATGAGTCCTAGTCCCTTGGCTGGTCTTTACCATATCACCCCCATACTAACTTCACTACACTGGCTCACCTATCAACCACAAGAGATAGAGCATTCTCCATCGCCTGTCCAAAAATATGGAACTCCTACCACCTGATTTGAGAACACAAACCAACATCAAAACATTCAAGAAAGATCTAAAAACATTGCTTTTCCACAAAGTCTACATTGACAATCAGTTAAATCAACGATCTAACAACAATCAGTACCACCAACCAAACCCATGCAAGAAAGAAACAGCAACCAGCATCAACCATTGTCATACCACTATGAACTTATAAGAAACAACACAAAGAGACTGCCTCTAAGATAAATAAATCTCAATATCGTTACTATCCTCCTTTCCCTTTCTTTCCATTTCTTCCCTTTTTCCCCCTCCCTCTCCCCCATCCCGTCATCCCTCCCACTGTTATTTTTGCAATGATCAGCAATGTTTAATTATCTGCATTCTGTTTGAATATTGTAAACCGTTGTGATGGCTGCACTGAATGACGGTAAATAAACTCAACAAATAAATAAATATGTCAGTCAAGTATATAGTTAGTGAAGAACATGGTGTTGAGGAGACTTATATCAGCCATGGATGGGATAACTGGAGATTCAGGGACAGGGCACCTGATATCCATGCCTTCCATCTTTCCAGCCCAGAATTGGATTCCCCTTCTACTCAAAGTCCAGCCTTCTACCCCATGAAGACTTGATGGAAAGGCCAATTCAAATTATGCAGCCAGGTTGATGGGTAGCATTGTTGGCAGCAGTAGGTTGCCTTGAGCCTAAAGATCTGAGGACACATTTGCCTTGTTTCTCTCTCTTTCTCTTTCACTCCTTCACTATCCCTTCTTCTCCTTTCTTTATCTTCTCTTTGCTTGCTATAGCATTTTCTGTTTCAGCAGCCAGAACCTTTAGATTTTCTCCAATAAACTGTCCTTAGCCAACAGGTGACTTTTTTAGCATATGTAATTAGTGCATGTACATAATCAATATGGTTTACTATCCATTCATTAAAGTATTAGCTGGCCTGCCTCTTAGCATGCAAGCTTAAGCTTTAAGGGGTCAGTTTTTAAAGGGTTTAAGTGACTAACATAGGGACCGATATAAAAAGCTGAGCGTTAAAATCATACACTGAAATTAAGTGCACAGTTTCTTTACGCACAAGCTAATTTTTTTAAGATTCCCACTGCTACTTGTAGTGGGACGTCAGACTGCCTCAGTCCTGATTCTAGGATTCTTTCAGCAGTGGGTCCCAAGACCAGTGCAGGACCTAGGACTGGAGACATTTAGGGTATGGTTCCCTCTAGCTCATCTGTCCATGGTGGGGAGGTACCTGCAGGAATGGACTTTGGAGCTGTGAGATCTGTGGATCAGAGAGTGTTATCAAAATCCACTGTTGTAATATTAGAGACACTGTGGTCTGCCATTGCAGGCTTGGAAAGTTCTTTAATCTCTAAAATGAATCAGATGTTTACTTCATTTAATGAACTTACTGTTAATGTTGATATTCATTGCCAATAAATTAAGGACAGGAAAGGAAAATGAAACATGTTGAAGATTATATGATTCAAACATGACCTTGATTAAAGACAATCAGATATTCCATAGAAAATTATTCTAAGAGGTCTAACTTGTGGTTTCTTAATTTTCCCAAGAGTTCCTTATTATCACCTATGGAGATATTGAAAAAGCTCTATATAGATTTTCTGAAAGTACCCAAGGAATTTGTTCCTCCAATAGCAAAGCTATATTTGCCTATATGAGACAAATTGTTTCATCCTAATATAGAACCTATGGAACCCCAACAGTTGGACCTATCAGGGGATTATTTTTAGAACAAGGATGACATTGAAAATAGAGCGATATGGCTTGTTAATTTTGTACTGGAGTCTGATAAACAGTAGACTCTCAAGATGTTTTTTTGTATGAAAGAAAAAATATCATAGGTCAGAAGATTGCAATATTTCCTGACATCACTAGGGAGACAAAACAAAAAAGAACATTGTTTTTACAGAACAAAACAGAGTCCTTGACCTGGGTACTGGGTTTTTGTTACAATTTCCTTGCAAATATTCTATAAAATTGGTGAGGGTTAAGAATATCTTTTTGAGCCTGCACAGTTAGAGGGCTTTATTCAGTATATATCTGCCCCTAAAGAGGCTGACACACAAGTGGTGCTTGAATCCTAGTTTGAATGATAACCTTTATTTAAATTAATTTTCTTTTTTCCTTTATATACTCTCTTCATTGTGATCTAAGTAATGGTGGACTATTAAATCATATTTTATTTGTTTTTTCCCATATATATTTTTTTCTGACTTATAGATAGTCAATCATCTGTTTCTGTTTCCCAAGGTACTGAGTTTGTAATTATTTTGGTATTTAAATAAAGATGAATAATTAAAAAGAAAAAACTCAGTGCAGTAAGCTAATAGTATGCTAATAGTATGCACACAAATAAGAAAATGTGCACAAAGAAAAGGCTTAGCATACAGCAAACCATGATTTATGCATGGAAAATATGGTTTATGTACACAAATTATGATTTCTCGCATAAAATATGATTTATGTACACAAAAATGCTTTCAGCACAGAAAGCATTTTTGTGCACATAAATCATATTTTATACACAGAAAACATAATTGGTACATATAAACTGTTTTCTCTGCATAGGGAGGTTAACTTTCAAATAGCTGTGTGTGGCGGCATATATGCATATATGTGGCCATGTGTAGTTTTACCACAGCATTTTATAACATGCACATATCACATAGGCGCATATTATAAAATATGTGTATGTTGGGGGAGCCTGTCCCAGTCAGTCATGGCTAATTGGTTGATACTGCTAGTAGCATATCCTTCTGTCAAAGATTAAGCTATGCACATCTTAAGTACACATAGCCAGTACAGTGAAACTGTGAATGGCTCATTAAATCACTATTTTTTATTTTTTACATTTTTATTTTGAGGACAAAATACCCCAGAACAGCAATTAAAGAAGTAGAGTTCAAAAACTAGGATGAGATCCAAACAACAAACAACATGGAGGCAGCAAAGCTCCAAAGGTGTTGCGATCCCGGTCGTGGCTCCCGCGACCAGGCCCTTACCTTCTCCACCAGCCCCAATGGTCTGCCGGTCCTCCCAGCGCAATTCTAGGCCGGCATGGGCCTCTCACTGCTGCAGCGTCTCCACGAGGGAGACGCCATTGAGTTCCCGGACATGGCCCCGCCCACTGCATAGGAGCGTGAAGAGGCAGCTTTTAAAGTTGCAGGCGCGAGAAACCTCGGCTGGTCCCCAGAGTGACGTCAGACGCCAGCAGGGTATATATATACCCAGTAGGGATGTGAATCGTGTGATCGATCGTCTTAACGATCGATTTTGGCTGAGGGGTGGGGGTGGGGGGGGAATCTGATTGTCTTAGTTTTTTAGGTTAAAAAATCGTTTTAGCGGGGGAGGGCGGGAAAACCGGCACACCAAAACAACCCTAAAACCCACCCCGACCCTTTAAAATAAATCCTCCACCCTCCCGAACCCCCCCAAAATGTTTTAAATTACCTGGGGTCCAGTGGGGGGGGGGGGGGTCCCAGCGCGATCTCCCGCTCTCTGGCACGGCTGCGTTAAGAGAAATGGCGCCGGTGGCCCTTTTCCCTTACCATATGACAGGGCAAAGGTAGCGTCGGCGCCATTTTGGTTCCTGTGACCTGACGTCACGAGTGCAGGAGATCGCTCCCGGACCCCCGCTGGACCCCCAGGGACATTTGGCCAGCTTGGGGGGCCTCCTGACCCCCACAAGACTTGCCAAAAGTCCAACGGGGGTCCGGGAGCGACCTTCTGCACTCGGGCCGTATTGCCAATATTCAAAATGGCGCCGGCGTTACCTTTGCCCTCACTATGTCGACATAGTGAGGGCAAAGGTAGCGCCGGCGCCATTTTGAATATTGGCTACCTTTGCCCTCACTATGTCGACATAGTGAGGGCAAAGGTAGCGCCGGCGCCATTTTGAATATTGGCAAATCGGCCCGAGTGCAGAAGGTCGCTCCCGGACCCCTGCTGGACTTTTGGCAAGTCTTGTGGGGGTCAGGAGGCCCCCCCAAACTGGCCAAATGTCCCTGGGGGTCCAGCGGGGGTCCGGGAGCGATCTCCTGCACTCGTGACGTCAGGTCACAGGAACCAAAATGGCGCCGGCGCTACCTTTGCCCTGTCATATGGTAAGGGCAAAGGGCCACCCGCGCCATTTCTCTTAACGCAGCCGTGGCCTGAGAGTGGGAGATCGTGCCGGGACCCCCCCACTGGACCCCAGGTAATTTAAAACATTTTGGGGGGGTTCGGGAGGGTGGGGGATTTCTTTTAAAGGGTCGGGGTGGGTTTTAGGGTTGTTTTGGTGTGCCGGTTTTCCCCCCCTCCCCCGATTTACGATTTTTGACGATAAATCAGGGGAATTGTTATTGTATCGCGGCTCTAACGATTTTTGACGATTTAAAATATATCTGACGATTGTTTTAAATCGTCAAAAAACGATTCACATCCCTAACCAGGCCCTGCATCAGGAAACTGCCTTGCAACGAAGTTCACTCCTGTGCGAGTATCTAGTTGCTGTTCTGTTTCTGCTCCATCCTTGATCAGGCTTCCATTCCTGATCCAGCTTCCGTTCCTGATCCAGCTTCTCTTCCTGCTCCAGCCTTGATCCAGCTTCCGCTCTTGATCCAGCCTCTGCTCCTGACCAGCCTCTGTTCCAGTCTCAGCCTTGCCTTGTCCTCGGACTGTCTTCCTGCTTCCTGACTCTGGTTCGTCTATTGGTTTTCCTTGTCTGCCGCCAGCCCTGAACTTGGACCGTCCTTCACACTGATGATCCTCCATTCCGGGGACCCCTCCTAAGTCCCAGCGGTCCGGGTCCTCACGGGCTCCTTCCGGGGGGACCTCGGACTTCCAGGGCAAAGCTCCTGTTTGGTCTCCTGGCTCTGTGCCACCTCCCAGCCATTCCATCTCTGCAGGTCTCCTTCACGTTCTCTGCGGAGCGTTCTCTGCGGAGTCTCCTTCACGTTCCACTTTCACTCCACATGACCGGCCCAAGGGTCCACTACCCCAGTCATAACAATAGGTGACATTATCTTTATCTTTCCCTAACCTCATACCTAAGTTTCCTAGAATCCTTATATTTTCTAGCTTTGTTTAACTCAGCTCATTTAAGCTGCACCTAAATGACTGTCTTGATTTAATTACTCCTTCTTGTTTTATGTACAATTAACTATATTTTAGCCTTTGTTAAATGTATAACGTTCCTAAATTATTGTTTTGATTTAATTTCTCATACTAGTTTTTTGTTCAATTACCTATATTTTAACCATTGTTAAATGTATAACGCTCCAGCGTAAGTTCTGTTCTCTGTACACCGACGTGATATCTCTGATGAGCGGCGGTATATAAATAAATAAATAAATAAATAAATTTGGAGTTTGGTAGTTAGACATAGTGCAGCAAGACCCCTCTGGTGGTACATCTGGGGCATGGCAAGTAGGTATATTGGCAGCAAGATCACCAAGGGGGTATATATGGGGCATGGCAATTAGGCAGAGTGGCAGCAAGACCTTCAATATGCTTTCAGCCATTTTTGCCATTTGCATGGAAATTCTGGAAAGCCCAGCAAAGGCAGAATGATTTTCAAAAGCACCACATTTTACACTGTATGTCACCAGCCTATAACAATTAGGGTTCATGATGCCCCTGCCATTGAGAAGACAGTTTCAATAGGCACACTGACTGGTGGGCAAGAAAGATAGTACCCAGCCACATTGGGCAGGTCAGGCAAGGCCATGGACTTATGCCCAATATGCCAGGACATCTGCGTTCATATCCTTGATGGCTCTGTGAGATAGCTTGTCACAGAAATTTCTGCTTTGGTTTTCTATGTTGGGGGTGGGTCAAGGATCCCTTCAGACAGCTGCTTTAACAATAGCCTATGTCAGGAGAGATGGTTCTGTGTGGGAAACATTGCTTTGGCATTGATGTGGGGGAGTAAGTGGTAGTTCACAGGCTGATACTCATACCTGCATTACTCTCTAGGGTAGTCACTCTTTCCTGAGTGACATCTCCACTATCCCTCTGGCATTCCTGTTCATGCAGCCTACTTACCGGTATCTCCTTCATGTGTGTGAGACACTGGGATTAGAGGATTAGTCTGCCTTTCACCTATGGCATGGATTAAAAAGTGTAATTATGCATTCTTTTGTGTCAGAGGTTTCAGTCTTATACCTGCTGCTGCAATGAATGCACAAACTGCAACACCTCTGCTTCCATTCCTTTTTGCTCACAGAATCCCTGTACCTTTTCTTCCATAATATTTAAGGATGACTCCACCCAGGGTGGTGCTAATGGAACTCAAATCATTTATGGCATCCTTAAAAGTCTTCAGGATTTCTCTCAGCTATCTCATCACTACCCAATCATGATGCCACAGGGGGTGATCCACACCTATCTCTGTTTCCAGAGACAGATCATGAAATGCTATCTGCTGCCCCACTACTCTCACTCTCAGATAACATTCCCTACTGTGCAGCTGACCATGCTGCTGCAATAGCCCAAACAATGTGCAATAAAACAAATTTCTTTAGGTGGAAATGGATATTTCATATATATTTATCACATTTCCAGTGTGGAGATTATTTGATTGCAGCTCCCCTAATCTCTGCAGCATCATATAGGTGGAATTTCAGCAGTTGTAAGCCTCTTCAATAAGACGTTATGAGACAACTCAAGCTTTTCTCTATCTTCACGCTTTGATGGAAATGTCTCACTATTTTCTTGTACTCTCTCAGGTTCTTCAGAAATCAATTCCTATGGTCCTTGGGCACTACCCCAGAACATCCCTCAATACCAGGTGCAGCAAACAGACAATTCAATGGATACCATGAAAGCCTGTATCTTCTATTGCCCTTATCATATTTTTCCCAGTGTCTTTCACAAAGAAACCTGCCACATGGCTAATAGAAAACTGTACAAGTTATGAGAGTTGTCCATCACCTAGGTGTTCAGCATGGCCCGCATGCACCCTGATGCTTGATCCCCACTAGAGATCCTGCTTGCCCTGCCTCAACCAGGTTCCACCAGTGTGTCATCAGGGAGAGGTAAGCATGTGTAGCATTTGCACTGGTCCAAATTTCACTGGTGAAATGCATTCTACTCTTTTCTGCCTTAAGCAACTGTGTCTGTATGTGACTATGGCACTAGCTGTAGAGGGTGAGGACAACCCACCTACTAAATGTAATCCAGGATGGCGTTTTATAATTAGAAATTAACACTTGCAGCATTGCTTAAACCCCACATTCTGCAGGGGTTGGTCATCAAGGGCAATCATTTCCCTGATGCTCTGCATTACTACTTTTAATGCCGCCTCCCCATTGCCCTGGGACAGTGCTATAGAACACTTTCCTTTATGGTAAGTTGCCCATGCAGATGCATGGCAGAGGGCTGTTGGCCTGCCGTCTCATTCGTTATAGGGACCATGGGATCAGTTTGGGGGACAGGCTTCCCCTTTTTAACCCTTTTCCTCTGGCTTTTACTTTGAGTGGCAGAAGGGGTCCCTACATTTGTACTGCCATACTTTCCCGATGCCAGTGTTAGTGAGTGTTGCTGCATACCATCTTTTGTAAGATGCCTTCAGATCAGGGATTTTTTTCTGCAGTATCTTCTCTACATCCTTGGGGGCTGATTTTGGTACTGAAGTTGAAGTTGAGGGTGGATCTTGAGGAAAAGAACAAGGCTCATCAATTATACTTTCTACCAGCTGTGTATGCTTTTCCTGGGGGTATTTCTCATCTATCTCCATCATCACTATGCTGGAGGCTAAGATACTTGTGACTAAACCTTTAGCTACTAGCTCTTCAATTTCTGATTCAGAGAATCCCAGACAAAATTCTTCCTCAGAATCTTGTTGCAAATACTGTGTGCATTGCCTCAGAAGCAATAACCAATTTAGATGGATTTGCTGCTGGTTTTGGCTATTGCCCTTCCCCTGCCCCAGTTCATATTCCTTCCCTACTACTGCCAGCCTTGGATAGCTCTCTCACCTTTTCCCTCTGCTCCAAAATAAGTAGGAGAGGAACAGGTAGTTGTGGCACATGCTCTCCAAATTTCAGTTGTTTGTGCCATGAGCTGCCTTCCACTCCTTCCATTCTGTGGCTAAAATCATCTTTTGTGAGTTTAGGGGCAGGTCTACCTTTTTTATTGCTCTAATAGGCTGGGATGGCTCGGCAGTAAATCTTCTATTCCTGCCAAGCCATTCCCTTCTCTGCCTTTGCCTCTCAGTGGCACAATGGAATTTGATGTGGCTACTGGGGATTTGGATATCACAACAGAATTAATTTATTGATACTATACCACCACTCACAGTACCACTATACTATTTGTAGAAATGTCTGCCACACACACATACATATACTTACAGACATATTCAGTGTATGTGTGTATGCTGTGCATTGTTGACTGACTCCTTTTCCAAAGACAAAAAATCATTTGAAAGTTAAACAGAACCAGCAGGCTGGCAGCCTGGCAAGACTCTTATTTATCTTCTGAAGGTCTAGTGTGGTACTAGCCTCACTGTACTGCACTAGACCTTCAGACGAAGTGCCACTGCCTCTGTCTTTTTGTCACAGTGAGTAAGACCATTGCAATAGACAAGATCAGAAACAGCAATATACCTATACCAAATCAAACATTTTTAAAGCTTTTTTCAATTTTGACAGAGCTTTTCAAAAACAAATACATCTCTACCAACTGCTAGAGAGTAAATAGAGTTTCTTGCACATGCTTAGACCTTTCAGTAGAAGGATGGCCACATCATTTGATCTAGATGGCAGCTATAAGCTAGTTTAAAAGATGTTTAACCATGAATTATCCTCCATCTTTTCTCCTTGCCAACTTGTCCTGCCTTGCTGTGATGTCATTCGGGAATAGAAACATATAGAAACATAGAAATGATGGCAGAAGACCCAATGGCCCATCCAGTCTGCCCAGCAAGCTTTCACACTCTTTTTTTTTCTCATACTTATCTGTTACTCTTGGCCCTTAGTAACCTTTTGGTTCTATTTCCCTTCCACCCCCACCATTAATGTAGAAAGCAGTGTTGGAACTGCATCTAAGTGAATATCTAGCTTAATTAGTTTGGGGTAGTAACCGCCGCCATAAGCAAGCTATACCCATGCTTATTTGTTTAACCAGGCTATGTAATTCAGTCCTTGTTGGTTGTTGTCTGTATATAGATCCACTTTTCTTCATTCCCCCCTGCCATTGAAGCAGAGAGCTATGCTGGATATGCATTGAAAGTGAAGTATCAGACTTTCTCCCCTGCCATTGAAACAGAGAGCTATGCTGGATATGCATTGAAAGTGAAGTATCAGGCTTATTAGGTTTGGGGTAGTAACCGCCGTAACAAGCAAGCTACTCCCCACTTTTTTGTGAATGGAAATCCTTTTTTCCACATTACCTCTTGCTGTTGAAGCTTAGAGCGATGTTGGAGTCACATTAACCGTGTATATGTTTATTGAATAAGGGTATTATCTCCAGGTAGTAGCCATCATTCCAGTGAGCCACCCACTCTTCATTCACATCCTCTAGACTTTATGGATCCACAGTGTTTATCCCATGCCTCTTTGAAGTCCTTCACAGTTCTGGTCTTCACCACTTCCTCTGGAAGGGCATTCCAGGCGTCCACCACCCTCTCCATGAAGAAATACTTCATGATATTGGTTCTGAATCTTCTCCCTGGAGTTTTAAATCGTGACCCCTGGTTCTGCCGATTTTTTTCAGACAGAATTGGTTGTTAAGTTACCTGCACCTGTTTGCTTACTGTTAGAATCCAGCTACCTTCCCAGAATCCCCAGATTTGGATACTCACTATGTGGCAGGGAACTGCAAGTGGGCGCCCTGACACGTGCATGACTAAGACCTGGTGGAGGAACGCACAGGCATATGTGCAGATCGGCATGGTCGATTCTGCACCCATTGGAGGAAGAAATGGGCATTTGCCCCGATGATGATGTCAATGCTCCAGATTAGTTAGCCTACCTGAACCTGGACTCTTTGCAACAGGTTCCTTAGCCTGTTCTTGGTCCTTGCCGTGCCTGGTTTGGATTCTGCCTGCTCGCCACCTGCCTCAACCTTGGAATATTGCGGCTTCTGCCTGCCTTGATCCTGGACTGCTTACTGGATTCTCCTCACTCACTGCCTGCCTTAACCCAGGATTTCATTGGATCTCACTTGCCTTCTGTGTGTTGGACCCTGGACCTGCTGTCAGACTCTGCTGCTGCATTCTTTGGCTTGATTCCTGTCACTGCCTCAGCCTGATTCCTGTTTTTGGCTTGGCCTGGTTCCTGTCTTCAGTTCTGCTCCAGTTCAGCTGTTGATTGTGCAAGTCATCAGTCTTGCCCTTTCTAGTTCTCTGTTTCAGCTGATCTTTGTCAAGCCTTCAGCTGTACATGCTGTCTTCTTTCAGACTTGTGGACTCTGTATGGTCCATGTCAGGATTGGCACGAGCCTGGGCCTTGTCTCAGGTTGCATCGTGGCACACAGGCTCATGCATTTGCTGTTTCTGTACGCCAGTCCAAAGGGATTCGGAGGGGCCTGAGGACTACCCCCAGGAACTAGCAGAGGGCTGCCCATGCCCGACACTTGCAGCACAGCCAGAGACTCAAATATGCCATAGACTTAAATGGGAAACGTAAGTGAATGGGACAAAAATTGTAATTCATATTTGTTGGACACCACCATTTTCTGGGGTCCACAAATGAAACAAAAAAGTGTGTATTTTAAACATTCATTTAAAATGTATTCACATCTCTATTGCATATTCAGGTTCACTATGAGGCAAATTTTTAAAGGGCCGCACAGGTGTCCATGTGTGTGCGCTTCCCAGTGTGCACAGGTGGACGCGCCAATTTTATAACATGCGCTCGTCCCGCCACGTGCATGTTATAAAATCCCACGCGCACATGCGTTCCCAATTTTGTATTGGCACGCAGGTGCCCACTTGTGCCCAGGGTGGGGAATTTTTTAAAACACATGCAGTGACACGATCGGGCCTTTGCCCATTTCCCTCCTCTACTTCAATAAACTGGGAGGGAACTTCCCTATCTCCATACCTAACCTTCGTACCTTTTTCCCTCTTCACCCCAACCCCTAAACTAACCCTAACTAAGCTTTTTTTTTTGTTTCACAACTTACCTGCTCCTCCGAGTAGAAGTAAGTCGTGCGCACTGGCCGGCTGCCAGCGCATGCTTCACTGAGACAATAAAAAACGGCCCTGTCGAAGCCAGACCCCGGCCTGCAGCTGGCCGCTCCTTTTGATTCAAACCGGTCTTAGGCACGTACACGATGATACATGCATTACCAGGCCCTTTAAAAATCCCCGCTGCACACTCGTGGCCCGCCCACACGCGTATCTCTATATTTTATGCGCACTGGTATTTTAAAATCTAGCAGTAAGTTAGGTAGCTATCTAGATTGTTAACAAAGCTTTGTAATAATACATGTAAGTAGCTGAGTGTCTGATTAATGCAACATTTAATACAAATTAAACAAAACTTTACAACCTTCTAACATTCAATGCAATATTTGCGCTTTTACTCACATTTGTCTTGTCAGTTTGGCATTGCAAGGGCATCACAATATTTTTCCTGCATTCTGAACAGAAATGTGGCAGTCATTGCAAAGTGTCATAACTACATCAGATTGCTATTATTATTATTATGTAAGCAAAAATAAGCCATTGGACTTGCTCTGTATCACTTTTTTAAGCAGTGCTGTTTTACAGCAGTAATAAAGCTGAAAGAACATTTTTTTCTGACAGCATAAAACTTGACTTTTGAAGAAAGGAGCTCAGAGATTACTGTTTTAAGATAGTTTAGAACATCTTTGCTTGCATATTTTTCAATAATCTGCCATACTAGAAATTGCTATACTCAAAAATCACTATAGACCATGGTGTGGTATTTTTTGGTTGATTGTGTGTGTATGGGGAGAGGAGAGGGGTGTTCTTCTGAACAAACTCATTTTACTTAAGCCTTTAATTTATGAGGAATGCATTTGTGTTGGAAATCTGTTGCTGAAAAAAGGAAATGTTTTGGGCATATTATATTCTTAATCCCATCAGTAAGGGTATTCATTTAGCGTGTAAATTAAAAAACTTATTAAAGCTATGATTTTATTGGGCAGGGTTGCAAATTTTCTCTTAGAATGCAATATTTTATAGATCATTTTTTGTTTTTTTGGGTTTTTTTAAATGAGTATTTTGACAATAAAAACTTTGGGGCAGATTTTATAAAACTACGCGCGCGCGTACTTTTGTTTGCGCATCAGGTGCAAACAAAAGTACGCCGGATTTCAATAGATACGCACGTAGCCATGCGTATCTGTTAAAATCCGGGGTCAGCGCGCACAAGGCTGCCCAAAATCGGCAGCCTGTGCGCGCCGAGCCGCGCAGCCTGCCTCCGTTCCCTCCAAGACCGCTCTGAAATTGGAGCGGCCTCGGAGGGACCTTTCCTTCCACTCCCCTGCAGTTTCCCCTCCCTTCCCCTACCTAACCCCCCCCTCCGGCCCTATCTAACTCCCCCCCCCTTTGTAGCACAAGTTACGCCTGCCCGAGGCAGGTATAACTTGCGCACGCCAGGTCGGCTGCCGGTACGCCATGGTCCAGTCCGGGGGGCTGGTCCGGAGGCCGTGGCCACACCCCCGGAATGCACCCGATGGCGCGCCGGCCGTGACACCCCCCGACACACCCCCAATGGCGCGCCGGCCATGACACCCCCCCGACACACCCCCGATGGCGCGCCGGCCGAGACATGCCCCGACACGCACCGCAGGAAAGCCGTGGGACTTATGCACGTCCCGGGGCTTTGCGCGTGCTGGCAGCCTATGCAAAATAGGCTCAGTGTGCGCAGGTGGGATTCGGGTAGGTTTTCAGGGGTTACTCGCATAACCTACGCGCATAACCCTTGGAAAATCTACCCCTCTGTCTTTTATAGAGATTTTTTAGAAATACACAAAATGAATAATTAAATACGGTAATCATACTGAGTTAAGGAAAATGCATAAAAAAACAGTTCAATTAAGAGTGATTTTCAGGCAGCCGATGTAGCTGCAGAGTCTGCGGATATTTTGTACCTACCTACTTTGTTACTATTTTTCAAAGGAAATGAGATATGTCACAGCTTTTTTAAAATTGCCTATGGGTGCAATGTACCCCCAGACTTTGCATGTGTTTTTTCTGCAGGCAAAAAAAATTAGCAAGGAAGCCGCACATGTAGATTTCAAAATCAAATGTAAGTGTGTTGTTCCCCTAATCTGCCCCTCTCCCCATTCCCTGGGTATAACCTCCCTCAGTCTGGCATATGCATACTCTTATCTAGGCAGAGATGGCTAATTTTCAGACTTTGCCTAGGTAAAATGCTATTTAACTGGGCAAAAGGCTTTGAAAATTGTCCTCCTAATGGAATAGTGTTCTTATCAACTGAGGCCATTCTCTTGTGTGTGCAAGTGTAGGGGGCAGAGATACTGAAAAAAAGAGGAGCAGATCATCCTGCATAATACATGAAGCAGCATCCTAAAGTCAGAAGAAGATTATTCAAATAAAAGGGTCCTTTATGCTGTCAGAATATATCAGTTGAGACAATTCTAGTGATTTCGGTAAACAGGTCTGAAATTAAGTTGACTGAGATTTTAGAGATTAATGGTATAGGTCAATATTATGATTCCAATTAGATTTGTTCACGCAACCCGGCGCGAACAAATCTATGCCCGATTTTATAACATGCATGTTATAAAATCCAGGGTCAGCGCACGCAAGGGGGTGCACAATTGTGCAACTTGCGCGTGCCGAGCCACGCAGGCTGCCTCCATTCCCTCCGAGGCCGCTCCGAAATCGGAGCGGCCTCGGAGGGAACTTTTCTACTGCTCCCCCCACCTTCCCCTCCTTTACCCTATCTAACCCAGCCCTAACTATATTCCCCCCACCTTTATTTCAGAAGTGCACGCTGGCGCGCCATCCCCGGCACAGGCTGCTTGGCTGGAAGACTCGGGACCTCCCCCGTACCTCCGCCTCGCCCCCAGACCCGCCTCCAGACCTCCCCAACCCCTGGACCCACCCCCTGAAACTGCCCTCGAACCGCTGCCACGCCCACGTTCCCGCCCCCTCCCCACCCCTCTTTCGAAGCCCCGGGACATACGCACATCCCGGGGCTTACGTGCGCCACCAAGCCTATGCAAGATAGGCTCGGCACGCAGAGGGTCAGCTTGGGCCAGCTTTTCGAGGGTTACGCGCGTATGTTACGCACCTAGCCCTTTGAAAATATGCCCCTTTATTGGTATGGGTGTCCCTGGTGCTTCCTTAGGGTCAATTAGTTATTTTTTAATGGAAAAAGCTAACCAGATGCATTAGCTTGTGCACATTGGGCCAGATTTTCGAATCTATGCTGTTTTATAACATGCGTGCACAGCCGCACGCATGTTATAAAATCCGGGGTCGGCACATGCAAGAGAGTGCACACGTGCACCTTGCATGTGCCAAGCCCTAAGGGAGCCCCGATGGCTTTCCCTGTTCCCTCCGAGGCCGGTCCGAAATCGGAGCGGCCTCGGAGGGAACTTTCCTTTCACCCCCCACCTTCCCCTCCCTTCCCCTATCTAACCCACCCCCCAGCCCTACCTAAATCCCCCCTACCTGCCTCTGGGCAGGCGTAGGTTGCGTGCGCCGGCCAAGTGCCGGCGCGTGATACCCCGGCCTAGCGGGCCTTCAGAGGCCTCTGGCTGCGCCCCCATCCTGGACCACCCATGCCCTGCCCCTTTTTTCGAGCCCCGGGACATATGTGCATCCCGGGGCTTGCGCGCGTCACCGAGCCTATGCAAAATAGGCTTGGCGCGCACAGGAGGGGTTTAAAAGGGTTATGCGCGTATATTACACGCGTAACCCTTTTAAAATCTGCCCCAATGTGGCTTGTATTACATAGGTTATCTTAATGTGAAAATGATTTTGCTCTACAATGGTGATAAATATTCAGGTACAAGTTCCTGTCCCAAAGAGCTTGCAATCTAACAGGTGAATTTCCAAAGGAGTTGCAAATGTAAATGTAACATACTATCGTAGAAATGTTCAAAGTCCATTTACCCATGTTAAGTGCATTTAACGTAGATAAAACCTATTGACAATTCAATGACCTATATTGTAAGCATTTTCAATAGCCAACTTACATGGGTAAAGTGCATTGACACTTTTTTAAGTGTGGAAATGCTTTTGAAAATCAGGTCCTTAATATGTGGGTCTCTGAGGCAATGGGAGATAAAGTGACTTGCCCAAGGGAACTAGGTGTGTCAGTGGGAAAAGCAGAATTTGAACCCTGGCTCTCAGCCCATTTCTCAAACTGCTTTATGCAAAACAAAATAATTATAGGAGCATTTGAAATGTGTATGAGTAAAATGTATGCTTCTAGAGCTCTAGATTATGAGATAATTGCAGAGCCATTTCTCCTCCATAGAATTCTGCAATGTAGAAATGTTTTGTTTTTTTAAATCAATGAAATGATATTCTTTACATTGTCAATCCACAGACTTTCTCAAACATATCTGACAGTTAAGTAGCTAGTTGATTGTCATTGTGGTGCTGTGCTAAAAATTATATTCTAAATCTGTTTTAGGGAGCTAAGGCATTGATTTTTTATTGAGCAGTGTAACCATGGCTGGGGACAAATGTCATTCTTGTTATGCAAGAGCTGGGAAGCACAAATGTTCCATATATTGTGTAGCTCTTTAGAACATTGGTTCTTTATTGTCTTAAATGGAAATAAAAAAAAAAAAAGATGAACTAGAAAGCATGAGGAGTACTGCATTTAAACAATTCTACTCAGTTGTTTTTCTAGGTAATGCAGTATTGTTTTTGTATTGATATTTGTCGTTCCTGAGGTGATTCACTATTTTGATTGCAAAACTTTTGAAAGCTTTCCTTCCTTTAGCCTATCCTGCCTTCCCTGTAAACTGGGCCTCTGCTGCGCTGACATGGATCAGAACCCCATGCGGTCTGTGAGCCTAGCACAAGGAACCCAAGAACAAACTTAGAAAAAGAGGCCCTGTGCAAATGACACACAGGATTTAGACAGTGATCACATCTTTGAGCAGCAGAATTACTAGCCATCATTTCTCTGAGAGAAAATAGTTCTGACTGTGTGCCATGGATACTACCACATACTTTTCATCCAAAGAGCATGCCTTACAATCTGTGTTAATGTGACTACACTTCTTGCATGGAACTTAAAATGCCAAAAGAACTTGCATAGTCTTTGCTTAGTTATCACAATTTGTTTATGGGAGTTTCTTTTCGTTTGACAAAAAAAAAAATGTTATAACACTATGGGAAAGGAGAATATGATCAGAAGCATACATACAAAAATGTAGGTTAAAATATTCTGTATCATACAGCCAATGTTCCCTCCAAGGAGTGACTAGGTGGGTACACATTGTTTTTTGTGTGAGCAACAATTTTTTTTAAAGCAATGTTTGAGCGCCAGTATTAGCATTGCATTTCTGTATATAGCACAAAGAAAATAAGCATGTGAGCGACACTCCAAAATGTATGAGCAATCAATCATGTGCTCAGCTTAGAGGGAGCTATGCATACAACTAACTGCTAGTACTGCTTCAGAAGAGAAAATTCTTAGTGATCCTTGATCATGTTTGTTCATGTTTCGGGATCATTTGTGTGATAGTTAATTATTAGAAAATCAATCTATGAACCTCATAAACATCTATTCTGTCTTAGTAGACTGAATAATGAGTCTATATATTCATTTTGAGAGTAATTTTCAAAGGTTCTGATGACTGAAAATTGCTTTCTTCAGATGCTGTGGAAAGTGTACATTGTTATCCATGGAAGGAAAAAAGGACTTTCCATTGGCTGTAAATCAGTAGAGGAAAACAGCAAGTACGAATATACTCTTTTCCCTTCTTTCCTATCACCTGAAAAGATAGCAAGCTTGAAGGACGCAGACTCCTGTGCATCTGCACTTTGCAGCTGCTAATTTAAAAAAAAAACAAAAAACCAACTTAAGTTATTTCCCTTTGAAAATCTGTGTTTACGTGTGTTGCAAGTTTGCAGCTACCCGGGCTATTTGAAAATCCCCCCACCCCCAACCCCTTAGCCTAGGGTTTCCAGAACAAAATTATATTTTGTCTTCAGATAAAAAAAGAATATTTATTTGTTTTCCTTATGTTTTCCCTTTCAGTGTATACGTGTGTGTGTGTGTGTGTGTGTGTGTGTGTGTGTGTGTGTGTGAGATAGAGAGAGAGAGAGAGACACTTGACTTTTGCATTTGTACCCAAGGGCGGAAAATAATTAAGAGAAATGCTGTACTCTGTGTTGTGTAATCACATAATTCTAATTCAGCGTACTTTATGTATCCAATCTCCCAATGGAGTACCCATGATCTTGCCTGCATGTTTAATTTGCTTACATTCACACCGTACTCGGTATTAAGACAAGTTCATTTCCCTACTAAAACTGATCAACTAAACCCACTGAAGTTAGGCTTTAATTGCCACAGTTATATAAATCATTCAGTTTAAATCCCAGTTCCACTAAGACACTGGGTTCCTTTTGTTTACACAGAGGATGTGGCTACAACATTTTTACAATGATTTGATAATGGGAAAGGAATTATGGATGCTTTTACCTGTTACTGTATATAAATGTGAAATCATTTCTTAGGATTTGTACATCTTAGTAGTCATCTTCATTTGCTTTAGTAGAGATTCATATATCTTTTAAGGGAGGGAGTGCAGCCAAAATATATATATATTTTTTGCATGTTTTTTTCATTTTGTCTAATTTTATTGAGTTCTAAAAACAAACAAGCAAATATACATCCCTGATTTAATGTGCAAAGTATTGGAAATAATCATTTAGGGGTAGATAATCAAACTACCCCTGGTCTGGCAAACCCTCTGAGTAGTTTCTACCCGCAGGGCTTACCCCAGTAATCAAAGCAAAACCATGTGGGTAGTTTTGCTTTAATTAACCGAAGCATCCCCACCTTCTCCCCCAAAGTAACTGCACAAATGTGTGCCTGCTTTTTGTGGGGGTATTTTTTTTTTTTAAAGAAAACCAATGCAAGTGGTTTTGAATATCCATAACTATGCTCATAGTTGAATCCCCTGACTTACCATGCCTTGAGAAATGCCTACAAAGATTTGCAGGGAAAATGTGTGTTGTGACATATGCATGCACTTTGAACTATGCAAAGGGTGGGCAAAAATCAATTACTGTGAGTAAAACAGCGCTTTACCTGGGAAAATATTTTGATTTTCGCCCTCCCTAGTTTAAGCTTTTCTATTATCTAAATATAAAAAGTCTGTATATAGGAAATAATTTGCCACTCATGAAGGAAACCATACAGTTTATCAAAAGCCAATGCAGCATCTTAGTAGTAGTAAAGTATTAAAATGTAAACTATTTCTATTTGTGCTTTGAAAATCAACCTTTTAGCGAATGCAATATGAGTTCTCACAAAGCACTATACATTTTCCTTGATTCGAACAACAGAGATCCTTAAAAGAAGCTGGCAGCTGTCTGAGACAAGTGCTACATTTTGGAGCCATTCTGAGTGGCACTATGGAACTTACAGTGTTCCATAACAGAAAAAAAGATTACTTGGAATTGCACAATGATTTCATCTTTTTTCACCCTATTTATTACAGACCTGATTCATTAATGATTCCTTCCCATGTGACGATAGGGAAAATCTTTCATTTTGTCAGTCATCCTGTAGTATTCACTTAAGGCTATGTTATTCAGAAATGCACAGTGGAACAAGTCTAATCCAATTCCTGCTCATTAATTTGACTCCTCCCACTTAAGGCTTGGCTTGCTGGAATGCATTGCTGAGGAGGCAGAATTCAAAGTGACTGGCAGACAGAGCATGCCAGCCATTGGTCAACACCGCCACCTACTGGCTGGCATAAGGATGCACTTGCTCTTGATTCCAGAGTAAATTGTGGTCCGTGCCCCTCAGCTGCAGGATTTCTGTTGCAATGGCAACAAGAAGTGAAGGGGAATTAAGGATGGGAAATTACCCCTGGCAATAAAGAGTGAAGGTCCATTGTACCTTAGTCTATACTTTTCTCTGGCATTAATGGGCATGAGCAGTGTTGGGGTAGGAGCTGGATAGCCAAAAAAAAAAAAAAAGACAGGAAAGGAAGGACTGCAGACCACAAAAATTGTTTTTCTCAATAATAAGTAGCCAAACTGAATATGATTTACTCTATGTAATTTAACAAGAAAACCCACCTGACTACTAAGGCTGCCTACAAAATATACTGTATAAAATAATTATAAGCATGTGCTTTCTGTAGAGAATTGCATAGAACTATTGTTTATGCATAAGCAAAAATAATACAAAATGCTAGGAATCTCTTGCTTGAAAAGTTTCACAATGCTTGACTATATTTTATATGATATTATGTTATTATCTAGTAACTACTAAATGCTCAAGCTGCTGCATTGTGATGCCATTTTCAGAAGACTGCCACATGAGGATGATATTGTTGCTCCAACACAGTAACACCATTTTTAAGCATCATCCTTTGTAATGTTCTGGTAGCTTGTAAGTGCTCCTAGATCATTGGTAGCTGAGTTTTTAAGGCAGAACCAAAAATATATATTTAACTATTAAATTTTAAAGCATATTTTGCAATAGGACTTTGTAGTAGGATGCAACGTATTTTCCTAACCGCTTGCACACGCAGGTTCTCCATGGCATAGATGGGTCAGCAGACAGTAAAGGATACATACAAGGGTTTGCATTTGTTTTTGGTGTTGAATAGCCTACTGGAATATTCTTACTGAGCAGAGAGCTGCTCCAGTGATTTTCAGAGGTTGCCATGGTTTCCTTTCAGTTACTGTTCCCGTGTGTTGCAGTGCCTGGAAGCACAATGGCAAAAGGTGACTCCCTTGTCTGTTCTAGAGAGCGAGAAAAGGGTCCTTGTCTGTCCATTACATTTCCATCCTCCGTGAAACTAGGTAAAATCTATTGAGACTCAATGAAGTATTAGTATGGGAAATTATTAGTATGCTTTATTACTGCTTCCTATTTTTACTAGTTGCTCAGGGCTTTAGTTTTCCTCACATAATTCACATTTTGTGCTACTAAGAAAAACTTTGCGAGAATAACTAGACAAGGTTGTTTCTGTGGTATTCTACTGCAAATCAGAACTGTAAACAACCAATTCTTCACCATTTTTTTGCTGTGATCTACCCCTTCCTATGTTTGAAGCATTTTCAGGTTTTCAAAATAAAATGCATAACAAATATAAGAAGACATTACTGGAGAAATTAGATTTACATGGCCAGCTTTATTGAGGATTTTCCCACAAATAATGGAGAAACCCCTCAGAACACCTTGCCCATCAGCATCCTATGTTTGAAAGCATTTTTAATGCACTATTGCAGGGGTGGCCAACTCCAGTCCTTGAGACAGGTTAGGTTTTTAGGATATATGTATGAGATAGATTTGCATCCACTGCCTCCATTGTATGCAGATCTATCTCATGCATATTCTTTGTGGATGTCCTGACAACCTGGCCTGTTTGTGTCTCTTGAGGACCAAAGTTGTCCTCAAGAGACACAAACTTTCAAAAGTGTGTAAGCAAACCATTTCCAGGTTTGTTTGTTTTGGGGATTCTTTTCACTTTTTTTGTATTGTATCGCGCCTCTAACGATTTTTGACGATTTAAAATATATCGGACGATATTCACATCCCTAATGAAAACTGAAAGTGGATAAGGCTATGGGGCTAGATGAGATACATTCCAGGATACTGAGAGAGATCAGAGATGTACTGGAAACAGGAGTGGTGCCACAAGATTGGAGAAGAGCAGTGGTGGTCCCACTTCACAAGAGTGGGAGCAGAGAGGAGGCTGGAAACTACAGGCCAGTTAGCCTCACCTCAGTGGTGGGGAAATTAATGGAGACTCTGCTGAAGGAAAGGATAGTGAACTATCTACAATCCAGTGGGTTGCTCAACCTAAGGCAGCATGGATTCACCGGGAAAGGTCCTGTCAGTTAAATCTGATTGATTTTTTTGATTGGGTGGCTAGAGAATTGGATCAGGGAAAAATGCTCGATGTGATTTACTTGGATTTTAGTAAAGCTTTTTATACTGTCCCACATAGAAGACTCGTGAACAAAATGAGAACCTTGGGAGTGGGTGCCAAGATAGTAGCATGGATTTGCAAACTGGTTGACTGACAGGAGACGATGTGTAATCGTAAATGGAATCTACTCTGAAAAAAGAAAGGTGTTGAGTACTACAGGGATTAGTTTTGGGACCCGTTCTGTTCAATATCTTTGTGAGCGACCTGGCAGAAATGATAAAAGGTAAAGTTTGTCTATTTACAGATGATACTAAGATCTGCAACATAGTGGATATGCCTGAACGAGTAGAGAGAATGAAAAGTGATTTAAGAAAACTTGAAGCGTGGTCGAAGATTTGGCAGCTGGGATTCAATGCCAAGAAGTGCAGAGTTATGTATCTGGGGTGCAGCAGTCCAAAAGAACTGTAGGTGATGGACGGTGAAAGACTAATGCACACAGCCTGGGAGAGGGACCTTAGTGTGATAGTGATCTAAATATGTATACTCTGGAAGAGAGGAGGTGAAGGGGAGATATGATACAGACCTTCAGATACCTGAAAGGTTTTAATGATGCACAATCATCAAACCTTTTCCATTGGAAAGAGGCCATGAAATAAAACTCCAGGGAGGACGACTCAGAACCAGTGTCAGGAAATATTTTTTCACAGAAAGGGTGGTGAATGCCTGGAATGCTCTTCTGGAGGACGTGGTGAAGGTGAAAACAGTGAAGGAATTCAAAGGTACATGGGATACTGAGGATTCCTAAAGGCTAATGGATGGTAATAAAGAAAAGAGTGCATGGGGGTAACTTGCTGGTGTGGCAGTTGCTACCCTTAACAATTAAGCCTTGATACTGTTAATGCAACTCCATCATTGCTCTCTGCTTCAATGACAGTGGGGAAAAGGGGAATTGGATTCAGACAGCAACCAATGAGGGCCCGAATTTTTACAGTTTTGGGAGCAAATAAACATGGGGGGTAACCTGCTGATGCAGCTTTTACTACCCTTAATCACTAAGGAGCAGATTTTAAAAGCTATGCACGCGGAGTACATTTGTGCACGCAACCCAGCATGTTATAAAATCAGGGGTCGGCGCACCCTCGGGGAGACCAGCTGGTTCTCCCCGTTCCCTCCGAGGCCGCTCCAAAATCGGAGCGGCCTCGGAGGAAACTTTCCTTTCCCCCCCCCCCACCTTCCCCTCCCTTCCCCTACCTGTCCCTCCCCCCAGTCCAAAAAAAAAACCTATGCCTTTATCTCACAAGTTACTGCCAGTGCGCGATCCCCTGGCCCAGCAGCCTTGCAGAGGCCTCTGACTATGTCCCTGCCCCCAGACCGCCCCGCCCCTAGACCACCCATTTTTTCAAGCCCCGATACTTATATGCATCCCAGGGCTTTACGCGTGCTGCTGGGCCTTTTGAACATAGGCCCGGCGCGCGTAACCTCCCTATGCGCGTAAATCCTCCTGGATTTACGCACATAGCCCTTTGAAAATCTGCCCCTAAGCCTGATACTTTTGATGCAGCTCTATCATTGCTCTCTGCTAGGGGTGTGCATTCATTTGCAACGTATTGGCAATCCGCAATGTATAGGGCCATATTTGTTGTATTCGTGGGGAAGTGAAACGTATCGCAATTCCCACGAATACAACAAATCTTCACCGAATTATTCGGCCGTCTAAAGGAGCGAATTTAAACAAAACCCCCACCTTTCTGACCCCCCCCCAAGACATACCAAAACTCCCTGGTGGTCCAGCGGGGGTTCGGAAACCATCTACTGCACTCATGCCATCGGCTGCCAGTATTCCAAATGGAGCCGATAGCCCCTGTGACATAGTAAGGGCAAAGGCTATCGGTGCCATTTTGATTACTGGCAGCCAACAGCCCGAGTGCAGGAGATCACTCCCGGACCCCTGCTGGACCACCAGGGACTTTTCACAAGTAGGGGCTATCGGTGCCATTTTGAATACCGGCAGCCGACGGCCCGAGTGCAGGAGATCGCTTTTGGACCCCCGCTGGACCATCAGGGACTTTTGACAAGTCTTGGGGGATGCTCCTGACCCCCACCAGACTTGCCAAAAGTTCCTGTGGTCCAGCAGGGGTCCGGGAGCGATCTCCTGCACTCGGACCGTCAGCTGCCAGTAATCAAAATGGTGCCGATAGCCTTTGCCCTTTCTATGACACAGAGGCTGACCGATGGCACCGGTAGCCCCCTGTAACATAGTAAGGGCAAAGGCTATCGGTGACATTTTGAATACTGGCAGCCGACTGTTCTCTCAAGCCTACCCTTAAAGGGTCACTCCCCAACCAGCATTGATGCTCTCACCTCTCCCCTATCACCTTCCTCCTCACCTGGCCCTTTAACATCTTCCCCCCTGCTCCCACCCCGTTCCCGGCCCACCATCGCCCCTTCGGACTCATCCCTGCCCCAATCCAAAGGATCTGTTATGCTCGAACTGCCTATGTAAATCAGCTGCTAAATCAACACCCTATGCTGATCAATTGTTTTCTGCTATTTTACATTTTACATTACCTCTTTAGTTGAGTTACGTTAAACTAATTCTTTTCTCTCTTATCGATCCTGAATTTATACTCCCTGTTTATTGTAACTTTCTTTTTCCTTGTTAAATGGTTTCCCCTGGTTCTGCTGTAAACCGCTACGATAAGACTTCGTCTTGAGCATCAGTATATTAAAAGAATTTAAATAAATAAAAAATAAATAAAGCTTTATGAATAAGCATGATGATCTGTACTGTGACCTGAATGAAACGGGAAGCCAATGTAACTGATTAAGAATTGGTGTAATATGCTCAAATTTTCTACAATTTGTTATGGATTTAGCGGCAGCGTTTTGTAGCAGCTGAAGGGGTTTAATGGTGGCTGCCAGTAAGCCTATTAAAATGGAGTTGCAATAGTCTAATTTTGCGAAAAGTAAGGATTGTAGAACTGTTCTAAAGTCTGGGGGTGAAGTAAAGGTTTTAGGTTTCTCTGAATTTGAAGTTTATAGAAACCTTCTTTAATTAGATTTTTAATGTGAATTTTAAAGTCCAACTCCTTATCTAAGGTGATCCCAAGGTCCCGAACTGACGTAGATATTTTATATTTAAGTAATACTGAGGGATCTATGGATGGTGGCGATAACTTTTTGGACAGAAGAAGAAACTCTGTTTTGTTCTGATTAAGGGACAGTGCCATTTGAGATAGGATGTTGTTTATATCAAACAGATAAAGTTCCCATTGGGAAAATGTATTGTTGATGTTGTCTTTAATAGGTAATAATATTTGAACATCGTCTGCATAAAGGAAGTATGAAAGGCCTATTTTATTCAGATAGTGGCATAATGGGAGCATGTAAATGTTGAAGAGGGTAGGTGAGAGGGAGGATCCCTGAGGGACTCCTTGTGGAAGAGGTACGAGATCCAAAATTTTGTTATTGTAAGATACTTTGAAGGATCGATTAGAGAGAAAAGAGTGAAACCATTGTAGGACATTACCATTGATACCAACTTCTTTTAGTCTATGGAGAAGTATCTTGTGGTTGACTGAGTCAAATGCAGCAGAGATTAGGGATGTG
This sequence comes from Rhinatrema bivittatum, assembly GCF_901001135.1. Taxonomy (NCBI): domain Eukaryota; kingdom Metazoa; phylum Chordata; class Amphibia; order Gymnophiona; family Rhinatrematidae; genus Rhinatrema; species Rhinatrema bivittatum. The sequence continues at coordinate 363,687,834 of NC_042620.1, read as the reverse complement.
CAGCGAAAAAGTTTTCGTTGCCTTCGTGATACATATTCGTGGGGGGTCAATTCCGTTTCATGCGGAAGTATGGAGAATTCCATAAGTTGTCGATCTGTCAATACGTTACTACTGCGAGTTAAATTCCTGTCCCAGCTAAAATTAAAATTAACTACAAACCCCCACCCTCCTGACCCCCCCAAGACTTACCAAAACTCCCTGGTGGTCCAGTGGGGGTCCGGGAACTCACTCACACCCTCGGTGCTGGTTATTTATCATGGCGCCGATAGCCTTTGTCACAGGGGCTACCGGTGCCATTGGTCAGCCCCTGTCACATGGTCACCGGCGTCATCTTGTACGGCAACACGATTCGACTGCAGGAGGTCATTCCGGACCCCCGCTGGACTTTTGGCAAGTCTTGTGGGGGTCAGGAGGCCCCCCCAAGCTGGCCAAAAGTCCCTGGGGGTCCAGCGGGGGTCCGGAATGACCTCCTGCAGTCGAATCGTTTTTCCGTACGGAAAAACGATTCGCGGTAGGAGATCGTTCCGGACCCCCGCTGGACTTTTGGCAAGTCTTGTGGGGGTCAGGAGGCCCCCCAAGCTGGCCAAAAGTCCCTGGGGGGTCCAGCGGGGGTCCGGGAGCGATCTCCTACGCTCCTGACGTTGGGGGACAAAAAAACAAAATGGCGCCGGCGCTACCTTTGACCTGTCATGTCAAAGGTAGCGCCGGCGCCATTTCTACAATGCACGGAGGTCCGAGAGTAAAAGATCACACCGGGACCCTTCCTTTGGACCCCAGGTAATTTAAGGCATTTTAGGGGGGGTTCGGGAGGGTGGGGGATTTATTTTAAAGGGTCGGGGTGGGTTTTAGGGTTGTTTTAGTGTGCCGGTTTTCCTGCCCTCCCCTTCCCCTCCCCCCCCACTGGACCCCAGGTATTTTATGGCATTTTGGGGGGGTTCGGGAGGGTGGGGGATTTATTTTAAAGGGTCGGGGTGGGTTTTAGGGATGCTTTAGTGTGCCGGTTTTCGATTTACACGATTTACACGATTTACACGATTTACACGATATTTACAAAACCCAAACTGCGACGATCCGATTCCCTCCCCCTCCCAGCCGAAATCGATCGTTAAGACGATCGATCACACGATTCACATCTCTACTGATCATTCCTCTTTCTCTCTGCAAACCAGCATTCTCTGGCATTAGTTATTGCCTTCTCACATTGCTTCACTGCCTTCAGATTGCCAGAAATTATTACCCCAAAGTCCCTTTCCCAGTCCATGCACATTAATCTTTCACCCCCACCCCCATTACATACATATTAAGATGAGGGAATACTGCAAGAAATCAATTTCAATGCAGTGAGTGATTGTAAAATTGTCACGGGAATCCTAATTTATCTAGAAAGCAGGCATCTGTTTTTCGTATTGTTTTGTGGAGGTCTATGCCCTGTTTTTTATACTATTTTGTGGAGTTTTATTCTATGTTTACATACATGTATGTTTTTAATTTGTAAAACATACATATATGTCTATATTGGAATAACACTATAGAAATAAATAAATGTGTAACTTGTTAAGAAATCATTAACTGGATGGGATAAGCTAGAGAAGGTAGAAAAACAGTGGACTAAACTAAAAGGAGATATGGTAAGGGCAACAAACCTTTTTTGTAGGAAAGGAAATAAATGCAAGAGGAAAAAGAGACCATTATGGTTTTCTAAAAATGTGGCGGGAAAGAAAGGTTAGCATTCATAAACTACAAGAGATCACAGAAAGAGGAAGACAGACAACAATATCTGGAAAAGTTGAGATGCTGGGAAAGCAGCTAGGAGAGTGAAGTCAGGGGGACAAGACTTTTTTTTTAATTTACACTTTATTAAGTTTTATAGCATTGCATGAAATGATAGAAAATAAAAAAAACATCTTTATCAATGTAATATACCATTGAATATTAATAAAGGAAGAAATACACATGCATAAGCCCATATTATCTAGGGGGACTAATTGAAGCATATTAAAGAAAAAATAATAATTCTACTGGGATTACCTATGTCTCATCTTCACCTAAATTAAGTTTTATCAGGTAGCCTTTCCAAATGTGTAGGATCCAAGAAAATGAACTTGTTGCCCTGGAAACTAATAATGCACTTACATGGGAACTTTAGGTAAAATGAGGCTCCTAAGGCTAAAACCTGAGTTTTCAATTGAAGAAATTACTTCTTTCTTAATTGAGTCATGCTAGAAATGTCTGAGAAAGTCTAGATCTTTTGCTAACAGAAAACACTCTCCTTATACTTAAAATATTGATGAAAAAATATATCTTTATCGGAGTCTAATACAAAAGTGACAACAAAAGTAGCTCTAGTATTTATATCATCTGAAAGACGAAACATTAGGCCTAGATAACGCATCAAATGACCTTTCTTCCACAGTTACCCCCTTCTTTTTAACAGGCATATTATAAGAATTAGATGGCAAAAAAGTCTTATCACCTGAAAAATGAAGAACCTCATTTACATATTTCTTAAATAACTCTATCCCTGAAATAAGGCACATTATAGGAAAATGTAATAACCGTACATTTTTTAAACGTAATTTGTTCTCTGGGATCTCACATTTCTGGTGAATAATTAGGTTATCCTTAATACCTGCAACTGAAGTTGATTGCAAATTTGCTATAGCAACAGTCTGCAATTTTACATTCGATTCTAATTTGGAAGGTCTTCTTTCTAAGTCTGAGAATTTCCAGGATGCTTTTTCAGTATAAAGACAAAGTTGATTCACAGAACTTGTTAAGGAGTCGTCTATTCTAGTGATCACTTTCCAAATGTCTCGAAGAGATATTTCTTCTGGTTCCTCTTGGGAGCATAATACAGACCCCTCCTTCAGCAAGTTCAATTGAACAGGGACCGGGATAGATTGATCAGTAATAGATGTGGATCCTATAGTTTCAGCAACAGATGTAAACAGTTTTCCAACAGACTCAGGGTCTAGGATATTAGAATTAGCCTTATCCTCTGCTAACTCCATACTTGCATCATGCAGTGGTGAATTAGCTTTAAGAGCATGTAAATCCATATGCCAGCAAATTGTGGTTAGAGTAGACACAGTTGCCATAGTTTTCCCTTTCCTTTTTCCCTATAATGTTAACTTGAAGAAAAAAGCAGCATAAGTGGTGCACCGCTGCATGCCATAATTTAAAGGTCCCAGGTCCTTCAGGTCAGCACAGGTGTCCTGCCGACTGCCCGTGGCTCTGTTCTTCAAAAACCTCCAGGTCCCAGTAAGGAAGGGAACATCCCCAGGACAAGACTTTTTTAGCTATATTAGTGACAGAAGAAAGTACAAAAGTGGGGTTGTAAGAATCAGCGGTGAAGGGGGCTGACAAAGAAAGTGGAATTGCTTAACAAATATTTCTGTTTAGTGTTTATTGAGGAAGTATTTGGAATAGGACCACAGAAAACTGCCATAAATAAAAGACTGTGTTTGTGAGGAGCTACCAAAAGCAAAGGTAAGCAAATGAGCAGGATGGGATATATCTGAGGCCATTAAGAGAACTTAGGGAAGTTCTGGCAATTCCATTGTCTGACCTTTTCAAAGTGTTTTTAGAATGAAGTTCCAAAGTAGTGAAAAATGGGCAGATATGGTTCTTCCTCACCAAAGTGTAAGTAAGGAAAAGTCATCTCAGTTGTGAGTAAACAAATTACGTCACTGCTAAAACAAAAGATAGTGTCTGAAATCCAGTGGATTACAGGATCCAAGGCAGCATGATTTTACCAAAAGTAGGTTTTGTCAGATGAATCTAATCAATTTCTTTGACTGGATGACCAGAGAGTTAGAAAAGCCCAAAGGAACAGTACATTGAGGGGATGAGGTTCTGTGTGCAAAACAAGAGCAGGATCTAGGGATGATCATATTTGATAATCTTAAGCTTGCAAGGGCAATGGCGAAAGCCAGAAGGATGCATCAGGAAAGGAATAGTCAGCAGGAAAAATTAAATGACATTACCTCTATATAAGTCTTCTAAGACTTCATTTTGGGGTACTGTGTACAATTCTGGAGATCACACTTTCAAAAGGATATAAACTGAATAGACAACCCACACAGCAGGTACTAAACTGGTTAACTGTTTTCATTACAAAGCAAATGGGAACCAACTTAAAGACCTAAAAATGTATATCCTGTAGGAAAGGAGGGAATGGGGAGATATGATAAAGACATGAAAACACCTCCAAGGAATAAATGCATAGGAGGGCCACTTTCATCAGAAAGAAGGCTCTGGAACTGGGGTCATGGGATGAAGGTGACTCAGGAGTAAACTAAGGAAATAACTTCTTTACAGAAAGGGTGGTGGATATATGGACATGCCTCCCTGTGGAGGTGATGGAGATGTGGACCATATCTAAATCCAAGAAAACATTGGACAAGCACAGGGAATCTCTGAGGGAGAGGATCTGATTATAAAACTGATCAGAAGATATGGATAGGCAGCCTGGATGTGCCATATGGTCTTTATCTGCTGTCATATTCTGTTTCTATATTTCAATCTCTGTCCTTCTTCTCTCTCTCCTATTTAAGAACATAAGAACATAAGAAAATGCCATACTGGGTCAGACCAAGGGTCCATCAAGCCCAGCATCCTGTTTCCAACAGTGGCCAATCCAGGCCATAAGAACCTGGCAAGTACCCAAAAACTAAGTCTATTCCATGTAACCATTGCTAATGGCAGTAGCTATTCTCTAAGTGAACTTAATAGCAGGTAATGGACTTCTCCTCCAAGAACTTATCCAATCCTTTTTTAAACACAGCTATACTAACTGCACGAACCACATTCTCTGGCAACAAATTCCAGAGTTTAATTGTACGTTGAGTAAAAAAGAACTTTCTCCGATTAGTTTTAAATGTGCCCCATGCTAACTTCATGGAGTGTCCCCTAGTCCTTCTACTATCCGAAAGAGTAAATAACCGATTCACATCTACCCGTTCTAGACCTCTCATGATTTTAAACACCTCTATCATATCCCCCCTCAGTCGTCTCTTCTCCAAGCTGAAAGTCCTAACCTCTTTAGTCTTTCCTCATAGGGGAGTTGTTCCATTCCCCTTATCATTTTGGTAGCCCTTCTCTGTACCTTCTCCATCGCAATTATATCTTTTTGAGATGCGGCGACCAGAATTGTACACAGTATTCAAGGTGCGGTCTCACCATGGAGCGATACAGAGGCATTATGACATTTTCCGTTTTATTCATCATTCCTTTTCTAATAATTCCCAACATTCTGTTTGCTTTTTTGACTGCCGCAGCACACTGAACCGACGATTTCAATGTGTTATCCACTATGACACCTAGATCTCTTTCTTGGGTTGTAGCACCTAATATGGAACCCAACATCATGTAATTATAGCATGGGTTATTTTTCCCTATATGCATCACCTTGCACTTATCCACATTAAATTTCATCTGCCATTTGGATGCCCAATTTTCCAGTCTCACAAGGTCTTCCTGCAATTTATCACAATCTGCTTGTGATTTAACTACTCTGCACAATTTTGTGTCATCTGCAAATTTGATTATCTCACTCGTCGTATTTCTTTCTAGATCATTTATAAATATATTGAACAGTAAGGGTCCCAATACAGATCCCTGAGGCACTCCACTGTCCACTCCCTTCCACTGAGAAAATTGCCCATTTAATCCTACTCTCTGTTTCCTGTCTTTTAGCCAGTTTGCAATCCACGAAAGGACATCGCCACCTATCCCATGACTTTTTACTTTTCCTAGAAGCCTCTCATGAGGAACTTTGTCAAACGCCTTCTGAAAATCCAAGTATACTATATCTACCGGTTCACCTTTATCCACATGTTTATTAACTCCTTCAAAAAAGTGAAGCAGATTTGTGAGGCAAGACTTGCCCTGGGTAAAGCCATGCTGACTTTGTTCCATTAAACCATGTCTTTCTATATGTTCTGTGATTTTGATATTTAGAACACTTTCCACTATTTTTCCTGGCACTGAAGTCAGGCTAACCGGTCTGTAGTTTCCCGGATCGCCCCTGGAGCCCTTTTTAAATATTGGGGTTACATTTGCTATCCTCCAGTCTTCAGGTACAATGGATGATTTTAATGATAAGTTACAAATTTTTACTAATAGGTCTGAAATTTCATTTTTTAGTTCCTTCAGAACTCTGGGGTGTATACCATCCGGTCCAGGTGATTTACTACTCTTCAGTTTGTCAATCAGGCCTACCACATCTTCTAGGTTCACCGTGATTTGATTCAGTCCATCTGAATCATTACCCATGAAAACCTTCTCCATTACGGGTACCTCCCCAACATCCTCTTCAGTAAACACCGAAGCAAAGAAATCATTTAATCTTTCCGCGATGGCCTTATCTTCTCTAAGTGCCCCTTTAACCCCTCGATCATCTAACGGTCCAACTGACTCCCTCACAGGCTGTCTGCTTCGGATATATTTAAAAAAGATTTTACTGTGAGTTTTTGCCTCTACAGCCAACTTCTTTTCAAATTCTCTCTTAGCCTGTCTTATCAATGTCTTACATTTAACTTGCCAATGTTTATGCTTTATCCTATTTTCTTCTGTTGGATCCTTCTTCCAATTTTTGAATGAAGATCTTTTGGCTAAAATAGCTTCTTTCACCTCCCCTTTTAACCATGCCGGTAATCGTTTTGCCTTCTTTCCACCTTTCTTAATGTGTGGAATACATCTGGACTGTGCTTCTAGAATGGTATTTTTTAACAATGACCACGCCTCTTGGACATTTTTTACTTTTGTAGCTGCTCCTTTCAGTTTTTTTCTAACAATTTTTCTCATTTTATCAAAGTTTCCCTTTTGAAAGTTTAGCACGAGAGCCTTGGATTTGCACACTGTTCCTTTTCCAGTCATTAAATCAAATTTGATCATATTATGATCACTATTGCCAAGTGGCCCCACCACCGTTACCTCTCTCACCAAGTCCTGTGCTCCACTGAGAATTAGATCTAAAATTGCTCCCTCTCTCGTCGGTTCCTGAACCAATTGCTCCATAAAGCTATCATTTATTCCATCCAGGAACGTTATCTCTCTAGCGTGACCCGATGATACATTTACCCAGTCTATATTGGGGTAATTGAAGTCTCCCATTATTACTGCACTACCAATTTGGTTAGCTTCCCTAATTTCTCTTAGCATTTCACTGTCCATCTCACCATCTTGACCAGGTGGACGGTAGTATACCCCTATCACTGTAGTCTTCCCTGATACACAAGGGATTTCTACCCATAAAGATTCAATTTTGTATTTAGTCTCATGCAGGATGTTTATCCTGTTGGACTCTATGCCATCCCGGACATAAAGCGCCACACCTCCTCCCGACTGCTCCTCTCTGTCATTGCGATATAATTTGTACCCCGGTATAGCACTGTCCCATTGGTTATCCTCTTTCCACCATGTCTCTGAGATGCCAATTAAGTCTATGTCATCATTTACTGCTATACATTCTAATTCTCCCATCTTACTTCTTAGACTTCTGGCATTAGCATACAAACATTTCAAAGTTTGTTTTTTGATTGTATTTTTATTCTGCTTTTTAATTGATAGGGATAAGTTAGAATTTTTTAGCTCAGGTGAGTTTTTAGTTACAGGCACTTGGACTACTTTTCTAATTATTGGAACCTCACTGTCGGGATGCCCTAATTCTAATGCATCATTAGTATCCTTTAAAGATACATCTCTCCGAACCATGCGCTGCTGAGCGACTGTCGGCTTTCCCCTTTTTTCTAGTTTAAAAGCTGCTCTATCTCCTTTTTAAAGGTTAGCGCCAGCAGTCTGGTTCCACCCTGGTTAAGGTGGAGCCCATCCCTTCGGAAGAGACTCCCCCTTCCCCAAAAGGTTCCCCAGTTCCTAACAAAACTGAATCCCTCTTCCTTGCACCATCGTCTCATCCACGCATTGAGACTCCGGAGCTCTGCCTGCCTCTGGTGACCTGCGCGTGGAACAGGGAGCATTTCAGAGAATGCTACCCTGGAGGTTCTGGATTTAATCTTTCTACCTAAGAGCCTAAATTTGGCTTCCAGAACCTCCCTCCCACATTTTCCTATGTCGTTGGTGCCCACGTGTACCACGACAGCCGGCTCCTCCCCAGCACTGTCTAAAATCCTATCTAGGTGACGCGTGAGGTCCGCCACCTTCGCACCAGGTAGGCATGTTACCAGGCGATCCTCACGCCCACCTGCCACCCAGCTATCTACATTCCTAATAATCGAATCACCAACTATGACGGCCGACCTAACCCTTCCCTCCTGGGCAGTAGGCCTTGGGGAGATATCCTCAGTGCGAAAGGACAATGTATCACCTAGAGAGCAGGTCCTTGCTACAGGATCCTTTCCTGCTACATCTGGTTGGTGCTCTCCCATTATGAGACCTTCTTCCTCCAAGGCAGCACCAGGGCTGCCAGTCTGAAGTTGGGACTGGACTACTATGTCTCACCATTTATCTCTATTTCCTAATCTTTCACTTCCCTTTCTCTTTGTCTCTGAGGCCTCCATCTCTTTCAGGCCAATTCAAAAAAACGTGCATGAGAGCCGGCGCTCCGAGTTGAGCGTCTGTTCCCCCAACGCGTGCCCAGGCACCTCTCCTGGGCTCATGATTCTCTATTCAAATTAGGCTGCGCGCTAATAAGGAGGCACTAGGGACTAGAGCGCCCTAGCGCCCCCTTATTAGCGGAAGCAGCGGATGTCAGCGGATCCGACAACCGACGCTTAATTTTCAAACCCGCTGACAGCCATGGGTTCAGAACATGGTGCCGGCAAAATTGAGCGTCTGTTTTTGAACCCGTCGACCAGCGGGCAGATTTTTTTTTTTTTTTTTTTTGGTGCCTCCACTTAATATCGTTATGATATTAAGTCGGAGGGTGTACAGAAAAGAAGTTTTTTCTGATTTTCTGTACACTTTTCCCTGTGCTTTCTAATGTTAATGCCTGACCTTGGGCAGGCGTTAATTTCTGAGAGTAAAATGCGTCTTGGCCACACATTTTACTTTCAGTATCCTGGGTTAATAACTAATAGGCTCATCAACATGCATTTGCATGTGATGAGCGCTATTATTGTGCGGGGTTGGCCGCGCATTTTCCACGTGCTATTACCCCTTATAGTATAATGGGTAATAATAGTGCATCTAAAGTGCGTGGCAAAACGGGGGCTATAATGCGCTCAGCCAAGCGCACCATTCTGTATAGGCCTGTTTGTTGGCTCATAACCCACCCTTTCTCCATTTCTTGCTCTCTACCTTGCTCTTCTTTTTTCTATACCTCCCAGCCCTCCAACTCCCATTCTTTCCTACTTATTAGTCTTTCACCTCACTCAACTCCCCACCTGCCCACCATCAACCAGCCTTCCCACATCCCTTCTCTTATTCTCTGCCCCCCACCCCAATTGCTTTCTCTCTTTCATCACTGCCCAAACTGCTTGCTGTCTTGGCCCAGGAACTGTTGTGTCCCGCGGCTGTGGCAGGCCACGACCGTGGTCCCCTACCTCGTCTACGGTGGCGACCCGCAGCGGCAGCCTCAGGGGAAACCCCTGACCAGGTGCTCGGTGCCCCAGCGTGGGTCCCCAGCCTGACCGTCGGGGGGAGAGCCATCCCTGCTCTGCCCCCGCGCCGTTCCTGCAGCCGTTCCTCCGTGGAGGAAATCAAAGATGGCCACCGCCATCTTTAGGCACAAGGCCTTTCCTCCTTCACAAATTTAAAGGGACCTGATCCCTTTAACAAACCTCACCTGTCCTGGATCAGCCTGAGCAGAGGAAGTATAAAAGAGAGCTTCCTCTGCTCATTCTCTGACTTGGCAACGTCCTCCAGCGCTGTCTAGTCTGCTTGCTTTGGTGAGTTCTTGAGCTTCGGATCCCTGTTCCTGTTTCGTCTTGGTCTTCTCGGTTCCTGACTTCAGATTGGCTTACGGTGATTCTCTGGTGTGCGACTCGGATTGGCAAGCAGTGATTCTCTGGTGTGACCTCGGACTGGCAAGTGGTGATACCTCGGTGTGTGACCTCGGACTGGTAAGCGACGACTCTCTGGCACCTGATATTGGACCCCTCCTGGACTCCGTCTCCAAAGGCCGCCTAAGTCCCAGCAGTCCGGGTCCCTACGGGCTCCTCCTGGGGAGACCGCAGACTTCCAGGGCGAAGCTCCAGTCAGCCCTTGCACCGATACCGCAAATCCTCAGGGTCCACCTAAGTCCCAGCGGTCTGGGTTCCTACGGGCTCCTCCTGGGGGGACCACAGACTTCCAGGGGTGAAGACACAGCTCCTCTTCTAACCTCTTCACCTGCCTGCAGTCGTCTCTGTCTCCAGAGCCGAGGGTCAACTGCGCTCCTCTTCTGTTCTGCCTCGCCACCCGATGAGAGAACCTACGTATCCTCTGCAAGGTATACCATCCTCTCATCGGCCCAAGGGTCCACAAGCCTGAGCATAACAAATTGCCAAGTCCATTGACCCGGCAGAGGTATCTGCCTGCCAGGCCATTCCTGGAATGGCCCAACGCCTGAAGGATCAACAACAGACCCTCGATGCCCTGGTCTCTGCGGTACAGGGACTGACCCAATGCCTTGAGGCATTAGGGCCCTCAAACCCTACGTTGCCATCTCCGCCTGGGGCTCAAGGAGGTCGCCCTACCCAGCCACACACTGTCCAGTGCTCCAGGGATGACCAGGGGCCAATAACACCCACTGAACTCCCGGCGCCCTCTCGATATGCCGGAGATGCGAAGTTGTGTCGAGGATTACTCAGCCAGTGCCAGGTCCGTTTTTCCTTGTTGCCTGCGCAGTTCCCCAGCGACCTGTTCAAAACCAGCTACATTATGTCCTTACTCGATGGGAAGCCCCTGATATGGGCCTCTCATCTGTGGGAGAGAAGGGATCCCATCTTCGAAGACTTAAGTCAGTTTCTGTCCGCCTTCCGGCAGACTTTTGACGAACCCGTCCGCAAGCTCACTGCGGTTTTGGAATTGCTTCAGTTACGACAGGGTACTCGGACCGTAGCCGAGTACGCGACGGAGTTCCGCACCTTGGCCGCGGAGCTGAATTGGAGAGAGGATTGTCTGCACGGAATCTTCTTGGAAGGGCTATCCTCGTGCCTGCAGAATGAGCTAGCAGCGAAAGAACTCCCAGACGACCTCAATGGCATGATAGAATTGGCCAATCGAGTGGATTGTCGGATACGGTTTCGCCTTCCGGTAGTCAGACCAGCGAGAAGGCCCTCATCTTCCTCCAAAAGTGCATCTGAAGCCCTTCGGGCACCCGCCAAGGAGCCCATGGAGTTGGGTCATGGGAGAGTGTCTCCTCAAGAGCGCCGGTGGCGTGTGAGAGGACTTTGCTTTTTTTGCGGCACGGCAGGCCATCAGATAGCCGCCTGTCCAGCACGACCGGAAAAATCTCGGGCCTAGGACCAGAAGGAGATCTCGTCCTGGGCCGAACCGCACCCGCACCTCCGCTACCATTCCCAGTGGCATTAACCTCGACTGATGGGGAGTTCCACACGCTAGCCCTAGTGGACTCCGGCGCTGGCTGCAATTTTATTATGAAAGGCCTGGTGGATCATCTAAAGATTCCACAAGTTTGTCTCCCTGCCCCTATGGTCATTTCCTCGATTCAAGGGAAACCTCTTCCAGAATGGGTCACACACACCACAATTCCTGTCCAGCTGCGGGCTGGGGTCCTGCATCAAGAACAGATGTCATTCTATGTCCTGGAGTCCTCCATCCACCCGATCGTCTTAGGTCTTCCCTGGCTCCAGGAGTACGAGCCCCAGTTCGATTGGAAGACTTTGTAGCTAGCTCGTTGGGGGCCGAGCTGTCATGACAACTGCCTCCACTCTGTGGTTCCAGCATCCTGCCCCATAGCTTCCACCAGCCTTCCAGACCTGCCAGCCCCTTATGCTGCATACGCGGACGTTTTCTCGAAGAAAAGGGCAGAGATTTTTCCTCCCCATCGGAAGTTCGACTGTGCCATCCAACTCCTTACTGGCACCGAACCGCCTCGGGGTCGCACCTACGCCCTCTCACCCGCTGAGACGCAGGCTATGAGCGAGTATATCAAGGAGAACCTGGAGAGGGGCTTCATCCAGAAATTCAAATTCCCGGCCGGGCTGGCTTCTTCTTTGTCGCCAAGAAGGACGGGAGTATTCATCCCTGTATTGACTACCGGGGTTTAAATGCCATCATGGTCAAGGATCGTTACCCATTACCCCTTATCTCGGAGCTCTTTGACCAGCTACAAGGTGCAAGGATCTTTTCCAAATTAGACCTTCGAGGGGCCTACAACCTCATCCGTATTAAAGAAGGTGATGAGTGGAAGACGGCCTTCAATACCCAAGACGGCCACTACGAGTATTTAGTGATGCCGTTCGGGCTCTGTAATGCTCTCGCGGTGTTCCAGAACACCATGAACAAGATATTCCGAGATCTCCTGTACAAGTGCGTAATAGTGTACCTGGATGACATTTTAGTATTCTCGAATTCCCTGACTGCGCACCGTCAACACGTCATCCAGGTGTTGCAATGTCTCCGAGAACACCAGCTATACGCAAAATTGGAAAAGTGCCTCTTTGAGAAGGAGTCCCTTCCCTTCCTGGGATACATCATCTCCAACGAAGGCTTCCGTATGGACCCTCAGAAGATGCAAGCCATTAGGGAATGGCCCCAGCCGTCCGGACTAAAGGCACTCCAACGATTCTTGGGGTTCCCAAATTATTATCGATCATTCATTCCCCACTATGCGACCTTAGTGGCCCCGATGATGGCCCTGACCTGGAAAGGCGCGGATCCCAAGAAGTGGCCTCTGGGAGTGGAGGCCGCCTTTCATCGCCTCAAGGTGGCATTCCTGCAACAACCATGCCTTCGGCATCCAGATCTGCAGCGGTCGTTCATCATTGAGGTAGATGCCTCATCGGAAGGCATAGATGCCGTCTTGAGTCAGATGTCTGATACTCACAAACTCTGTCCGTGTGCCTTCCTCTCATGCCAGTTCTCCCTGGCAGAAAGAAACTACGCCATAGGCGATAAGGAGTTGTTGGCGATCAAGGTCGCCCTCGAGGAATGGCGCCCCTGGCTAGAGGGGGGCACAGCATCAATTTACCGTCTACACGGACCAAAAGAATCTCGAATATCTGCACCGGGCTCAATGACTCAACCCACGGCAAGCACGCTGGGCTTTGTTTTTTACCCGGTTTAACTTTGTGCTCCGCTGCAGACCGGCAGAGAAGAATGCCAAGTCCACCGCCATTCGGGTATTCGAATCAGCAGAAGGTTCAGAGGAACCACGATTCATCATCGATCAATCCCGCATCCTCTTGTCTGCTACCACTGCTGTTCCTCCGGGGAAGACACTGGTTCCGCCGGGCTTGTGGAAACAAGTATTGGCATGGGCTCACGACTCCCGTAGTTCCGGTCACCCACTACAATCCCGGACCCTACAAAACCTGCGCCGCTATTACTGGTGGCCAAAGGACAACAAGGACGTCCGGGCGTACGTGGAGTCCTGTCAGACCTGTGCCCGCCATAAGAGAATCTTCAGTTTGACCCCAGGCCTACTTCAGCCGCTACCCTGCGCCTTCTGAACCATGGACTCATGTGGCTACCGACTTTATGGTAGACCTGCCACCATCCAGCGGCAACACAGCAATTTGGGTGGTCATCGACCGTTTTAGTAAAATGACGCACTTTGTGCCATTGCTAGGGTTGCCGTCAGCTCCGCAATTGGCTCAGCTGTTTGTCCAACATGTCTTCAGGCTACATGGCCTCCCTAAAAGCATCCTCTCAGATCGTGGACCACAATTCACTGCCAAGTTTGGAGGACCCTTTGTTTGAAGTTCGACGTCACGTTAGACTATACGTCCGGTTACCATCCTCAGACCAATGGCCTCGCTGAGAGAACTAACCAGATGTTGAAACAATTCCTCCGACTGTACGTCAACGAAAAACAAGATAACTGGGCTAGCCTGCTACCCTCGGCCGAATTCACGCTAAATTCCCATATCTCCGTGGCAACAGGATCCTCCCCGTTTCAGATAGTTTATGGGAAACAGCCATGACTGCCACTGCCTGTCCCCACCACAGTGACGTCCCCAGTAGCCCAGCTCTCGGCTGAAGAGCTGCATCGTCTATGGTTATCCAAGCAGTGCGCCCTGATTAAGGCTGGTCAGGCAGCTAAGAAGTATTTTGACCAGCGCAGGAGACCATACCCGCCTCTCCGACCGGGCTAAAAGGTTTGGTTAAGTACACAATTTATCCGTCGGAAGCTGCCATCATCATGACTAGCTCCGCAATTCATTGGGCCGTTCCCCATCATCTGGCAGGTGGGTGCAGTCTCATATCAACTTCGCCTCCCTCCGTCTCTTAAGATACATAATACTTTCCATGTCTCCCTCCTGAAACCTCTGGTATTGTCATGGCCTTCCAGCACGCCTCCAACTCCCCAACCTGTCGCCTCTGAAGATGACTTCAGTTACCAGGTTCGGGAGGTACTGGATGTGAGAAAACATCGCAAGACGTGGGAATATCTGTTGGCATGGGAGGGCTTTGGCCCCGAAGAAAATTCCTGGGAGCCATTAGCTAACATCCTGGACTGGAGCCTATTGGACCAGTTCCACAGAGACCACCCGGCTAAACCCAGGCCTCCAGGGAGGTGCCCTAAAGAGGGGGGTACTGTTGTGTCCTGCGGCTGTGGCAGGCCACGACCATGGTCCCCTACCTCGTCCGCGGCGGCGACCTGCCGCAGCAGCCTCAGGGGAAACCCCTGACCAGGTGCTTGGTGCCCCGGCGCAGGTCCCTGGCCTGACCGTCGGGGGGAGAGCCATCTCTGCTCTGCCCCCACGCTGTTCCTGCAGCCGTTCCTCTGCGGAGGAAATCAAAGATGGCCACCGCCATCTTTAGGCATGAGGCCGCGCCTCCTTCACAAATTTAAAGGGACCTGATCCCTTTAACAAGCCTCACCTGTCCTGGATCAGCCTGAGCAGAGGAAGTATAAAAGGTAGCTTCCTCTGCTCATTCTCTGACTTGGCAACGTCCTCCAGTGCTGTCTAGTCTACTTGCTTCGGTGAGTTCTTGAGCTTCGGATCCCTGTTCCTGTTTCATCTTGGTCTTCTCGGTTCCTGACTTCGGATTGGCTTACGGTGATTCTCTGGTGTGCGACTTGGATTGGTATGACCTCGGACTGGCAAGTGGTGATCCCTCGGTGTGTGACCTCGGACTGGTAAGCGACGACTCTCTGGCACCTGATCTTGGACCCCTCCTGGACTCCGTCTCCAAGGGCCGCCTAAGTCCCAGCAGTCCGGGTCCCTACGGGCTCCTCCTGGGGGGACCGCGGACTTCCAGGGCGAAGCTCCAGTCAGCCCTTGCACCAATACCGCGACTCCTCGGGGTCCACCTAAGTCCCAGCAGTCTGGGTCCCTACGGGCTCCTCCTGGTGGGACCACAGACTTCCAGGGGTGAAGGCACAGCTCCTCTTATAACCTCTTCACCTGCCTGCAGTCGTCTCCGTCTCCAGAGCCAAGGGTCAACTGCGCTCCTCTTCTGTTCTGCCTCGCCACCCGACGAGAGAACCTACGGATCCTCCGCAAGGTATACTATCCTCTCATCGGCCCAAGGGTCCACAAGCCTGAGCATAACAGGAACTCCCAGTTCAGGTTGCCACTTTGTATGGCATGGGCAGGTGTACCCCCTATAAAGCTTTCAAGTCGCCCCAGGGGGTCCATGTTCACCTGGTTGAGAGCCAATGCTTTAAACAGTTACTACTTGAAAACAGGCATTTGACAAAGTGGCTAATTTGTTTTGCTGTAGTGAAAAGGAAAAGTTTAGTAGAGGTAGGATGCTATCTGTTTGCTCAGACATTAGTTTCTATTGGAGTCCTTGATAAATGCTCACCCAAGAGACTTTTTTTTCATCTTATTCTGGTGTTCTGGTAAGCAAATTTGACAAATCATTCTTAAGTGGAGGAAGAATTGATGTGTAGCTGATAGTCATGTTCAAAGGCAATGCAGCCCATTTTGAGCTTCAAAACTGGGTTTTTATTTATTTCTTTTATTTAAAAACTTTTCTATACCGTCGCTAAGTTATATACCATCGCAACAGTTTACAAATAGGCACATAGACTAAGGTAAGTAAATGTAGGATATCGTACATTCTAACAGGTGCCAATAAAGTTTGGTTACAATTTCATAAATAAAATCATTATTTGAGTAATGTTGGTCAAGTCCAGGTATATTATTGAGTTACTATCTCTTTGAGATATTACTTCTTAAATGTAGGATTGAGTAAATTTATTCTCATCTGCATTACCCTGTACTTTCTTTCTCTACCCTCCACACTCTTTAGTGAAGGCTTTTTTAAAGAGCCATGTTTTTAAATTTTTCTTAAAAGTTTTGAGATTATTATTATTTTTTAATCAATTTTATAGAAACGTATGGGGAAGAGAACTACAAGGTACCAAGACTGTGGCAAAGTGGTACAAAAAGTGGCATGAGTAGCCTAAGGCACCATAAAGCGGCAAAAGCTTTCCCGGAGGCCAATTGATCGAACACCTCCAAGCCACCCCTAATTTCCAACTACACCATGGTTAACTAATCTCCAACATGGTTAACTATTCTCCTACTACTCCATGGTTAACCTTATCTTCTATCGTTTACCTGTGTGAATTATAACCTGTCCTTTCTCTTCCTTCTCAGCCAAGTTCTTATCACCCTGTTATATGTAACTGTCTTTTCCGCACCATTGTTATAGTTATGTTTACTATGCACCCCTGTTTATGTGAACCAGCACGATGTGACTGCTGTCTCGAATGCCGGTATATAAAAATCTGAAATAAATATAAATAATAAATAAAAGAATGCCAGCATTAGTAAGAGTTCTCCAAGGCGCCATCAGAAGAGCAAAGCCACATCATATCTCAAGAGCACCACAAGGTTTCAAAAGAGAGCACTGATAACAGTGGGATGAACTCCCAAAGGCAGCACAAGAGGGGCAAAATGGCACCAAGAGTAGCATGAATATCCAAAGGCACCAAGGAAGCAGCAAAGTTGGCAGAAAAAAAACCCCGGCATTGTTAGAGGGACAAACTGACACATACAGTAGCATAAAGACTCCAAGACACTATCAGGCGGATTTTAAATCCGGCCGGATTTACGCGGGCAGGGCCCTCGCGCGCCGGCACGCTTATTTTGCATAGGCCGTCGGCGTGCGTAGAGCCCCAGGATGCGCGTAAGTCCCGGGGCTTTTTAAAAGGGGCGTGTCGGGGGCGTCGCCAAATGACGCGGCGTTTCGGGGGCGTGATGTGGCATTTGGGGGCGGGCCTGGGGGGTGTGGCACCGGCCAGGGGGCATTCCTAGGGCATGGCCGCACCCTCCGGAACAGCCCCTGGGTCGGGTCTTGGCGCGCCAGCATCCCGCTGGCGCGCGCGGATTTACGTCTGCCTCTGGTAGGCGTAAATCCATGGATAAAGGTAGGGGGGGTTTAGATAGGGCCGGGGGGGGGGGTGAGTTAGGGTAGGGGAAGGGAGGGGAAGGTGAGGGGAGAGCGAAAGAAAGTTCCTCCGAGGCCGCTCCGATTTCAGAGCGGCCTCGGAGGGAACGGAGGCAGGCTGCGCGGCTTGGCGCGCGCAGGCTGCCCAAAATTAGCAGCCTTGCGCGCGCCGATCCCAGATTTTATAAGATACGTGCGGCTACACGCGTATCTTATAAAATCCAGCGTACTTTTGTTTGCGCCTGGTGTGCGAACAAAAGTACGCGATCGCGCTATTTTTTAAAATCTACCCCTATGACTGTTATGAACCCTGGCCGCGGGAACCCATGACCGGGTACTCACCGGTTCCCACTCTCCTTCAGGCTGCAGCTGGGCCTCTCCGCGGCAGCTTCTCCATGAGGGAGAGGTCGCTGCCAAGCTCCTCCAGGAAACCCAACCCCTTAGGCGTGCGTGCGCGCAAGGGGTCGAGATTTAAAAGAGCCGTGGCGGGAAACCTCGGCCCAGCCCCTAAGATGATGTCAGACACCACTGGGTATTTAAATCCAGCCTGTACCTTTCTTCCTTGCCTTAGCAACAGGTCATACTCTTCTGGAGTTGCTGGTTGCTGTCTCTGCATCCCGGTTCCTGTGTTCCTGATCCAGTTCCTGCTCCGTCCTGCCTCCATGATCCAGCTCCTGTTTTCGTCTTCTAATCCGCTCCTGCTCTGCTTGATTTCCTGGCTCCTGACCTCGGTTTGACTTTGGTATTCTCTACTTGCTGCCTGTTCTAACATTTGGCCTGTTTCTGACTCCGCTTCGCTGCTGCCTCCCATGACCTCTGGACTGTCTCCGTTCACCCTCCTCTTCAGCCTGCCTCGACTCAGACCTCTCACCAGATTCCTCTTCACCAGGAGACCTTTGCCTAATTCCTGCCGGCCCCGGCACCCAAGGGCTCAACCTGTGGTGAACGTGAGTTGGTATAGGTGAAGGGCCTGTTCAGTCTCCTGGCCTTGCACTGCCTCCCAGCTATGAGTTCTGCTGCAGGCCTCCCTTCAGCAGATTACTTACATACTCTAGCCGGCTCAAGGATCCACATTCCACAACAATGACAGGTGAAAAGCAGCCACTCAAATGACAAGAAGTCCTCTAGTATAGAGTCTATCGTATGGCAGTAAGGCAGAGTGGCATCAACATACCCAAGGTGTAAAGTCTGAGTATAGCAGCAAGACTGTCAGAAAGATCCCTATGGTGTAGCATGTTTGAACTAGCAACACAGTCTCTTACATTTGTTGATTTTCTGGTGTTGCATTTGTTTTCCCTATCTACTTATTCCTTTCCCACATTCAGAATATGAAAAAAGTCTCTTTGGATTGAGAGTTTTGCTATAGTCTGTTTATATATGAGGTTGATTTTAAAACGAGTGCACATGTGCCCATACACGCACGTATTGGTGCATAAGCAAGGATAAGCTGGAATTTTTTTATTGTGCATGCACTTGCATGCGTATGTTTTAAACTGTACCAACTATGCATAAGTATGCTCCTAATTTTAAAAGGTTACTCGAGCACTTCTAGCGCATGTGTGTTTTTCAAAGGACCTTGTTGGCTTTTACGCATGTAAATCAGTGAATTTCAAAACGTGCTTGCATGAGGGACTTTCCCAGTTTAGCAATTAGTCCACCAGTTTGTCAGGATAATAGTGAGGTCTTTCAGACTTCTCTGATTCTTCATCCTACATGCCCCCCTCCCCCCCCACACACACAGTTGACCTGGACCCCTCACTCTGTTCTATAAGTCCTTAAACTTGAGATCTATAGACTTGCTCTTCATCAGGTACACCAGTAAAGTTACGCGGATATTTAGCGTATGTGGCTGTGGTTTTCAGTTTTAAAATTCGGAGTTATGTGCGTAAGTCTTGTCCCCACCCTGGAATGCACATGTTCTGCCCATTTCCCACCTCTTTTCTGCTCCCTTATGCCTTTCATACATATAGGTACATACGAGTGTATTTTTGGGCTTTTTTAAATCTGTATTGCTCGTGCATATGTGGGCATTTTTGTGCAAACAACGCTTTTAAAATTGACATGATATTGTCTGTCTTCAGTATCACATTTCTCAAGGGCTGGCACCCTGGTCATGAGGCCACTGAATGGTTTAAAAATGAGGCAACCTCAGAGCAGTTGTTAGTCTGAGATATGACCCATGCCCCCAAGGATCCAGATTGGTCCTCAGTAGGCTTAGAAGGGGTTGCTGGGAAATGCCAACTAGATGGCTGAGGGATGTATGATGGAGGTACCTCTGGAGCATGGTAGCTAGGCATAGGGGCAGAAAGACCTCCAAGGAGGTAATCTGGGAAATGGCAGTTAGGAAGAATGGCAGCAAGACCTCCTCCTTTTTGCTTCCAAACTACTTGAATGTGCTGTTCACTGTCACGGTCTTAACTTTCTATAGCTCACCTATACCTATACATTATCATTTTACTCAACATTATAATAGAATAATTTAAGAGAACTGTAGTACAAAGTACAATGATTGTATGGTTTTTTTCCTATTAATCATTGAAAAGGACAAGATCCAAATCACACAACATATACCTTATATTATGAATATGTGTTATCGAAAAATGTTCTGGCACATTGTTAGTAAGAGTTCAACCAAATATATAATTACGTGCCTCATTGTAAACTGTTGTGATGGTGCTTTACTAAATGACGGTATAGAAAAGATTTTAAATAAATAAATAAATAAATAAATTTCTTTCGTGTCAAGCCATTCTTGATCCACTCCAGTCTGATTTTCAACCTGTATATTCCACAGAAAAAATTCTTGCCTGTTTATGCTAACAGTAAAACCAAAGGTCTTTGCTCAGTCCTTATTCTCTTTGACCTGTCTCCTCTTATGACACTTTTGATCATCACCTGCTCTTTGATACTTTGCCCTCACTTGGATTTTGGGAATCTGTCCTGTCTTGGTTTTCTTCTTACCTCTCCCATTGCACTTTTAGTGTTTTCTCTGGTGGATCCTCCTCTACTGCCATCCCATTATTAATTGGTGAGCCTAAGGGTTCTGCCCTGTGCCCTCTTCTCTTCTCTCAGTATACTACTTCTCTTAGTGCTCTAATTTCCTCTCATACCGTTCAATGCCATCCTTATACTGATGATTCCTAGATTTGCCTTTCTATACTAGCAATTTAATCAGGAACCCAGTCCCAGATCTCAGCCTGCTTGTCTGACATTGCTGACTGGATGTGCCATTTTTTTCTGTCTATAACAACACCAAAATTGGCCCCTTCATCTCTGAACACTCTACCAGAACCATTGCAACCTACTCTTCGCATATCTTCAATTGAACCATCTCTTTCCAATAAAATCTATCCAAAATTCAGCTTCTGATTCACCAAAGTCACTACACCCATATAACTAACCCCTTTTCTCGTCACTACATTGGTGCCCTATCCGTTCCCACATACAGTTTAAGCTACTCTTACTCACCTACAAGAGCCTTCATTCGCCAACTCCTCACTACCTCTCTTCCCTTATCTCTCACTACACCTCTCCTCAAGCATGCTTCTCGTCAGGCAAGCCACACTTGTCTATGCTCTTCTCTTCTACTGCCAATTTCCTACTCAGTGCTTTCTACCTGACTCTACCATATGTTTGGAATACACTTCCTGAGCTTGTGCATCATGCTTCCTCTCTTGCCTTATCTAAATTCCATCTAAAACCCATCTTTTTGAGGCTGCTTTTAAATCTTAACTCCTGATTGTCCCGCTTCCAGCATTTAATTTTTAAATCTTACTAAATTAAATTCTCAAAGTCTCTTTTGGCCCTGTATGTTTGTCTTGATTAGATTGTAAGCTCTGCTGAGAAGATATTGTCTCTGATGTTTTTTGAACAGTGCTGTGTACATCAAGTAGCACTACAGAAGTGTTAAGTAGTAGTATGTTATGGGAGTCTCTGTTTAGTGGACCCTTGGGCCGACCTGCTGGAGATTGGGAAAGGTGGTTAATGTCTCTAATGAATAGCAGGCCGGGAGGCAGATGTTCAGGCAGGACGTAGATGCTCTTCACCCTGGAAGCTGGTACTCCCCTGGGAGGAGCCTGTAGGAGCCCGGCCGCTGGGACTTAGGCGGGTTGTGGATCAGGACAGGTAACTGGAACCAGACTAGGACAGTAGCAATACTGTAACTGGGCTCGGGTTCTGGAACCAGGCAGGAACTGTAGCAAGACTCGGGTACTGGAACCAGGCAGGAACTGTAGCAGGATTCGGGTACTGGAACCAGGCAAGAACTGTAGCAGGCAGGCTGAAACCAAGCAGGTACTGTAGCAAGCAAGCAGAAACCAAGCAGGTACTGTAGCAGGCAGGCAGGAACCAGGCAGGTACTGTAGCAGGAACGGAGCGACGAAGCAAAGCGAGTCACTCCGGGGCACAGCGCAACAGGAAACCGGGAGGCTAACCCGTTGCAAGGCAAAGACTGGATGGCTGCGGCCGGCTTATCAAGGCCGCGGCGTCTGACATCAGGAGTTGGGCGGAGTCACCACTGGCGGGAAACAGCCTAGAAAAGCGCCCAAGTGGCACACGTGCGCCTAGGCGCTGGGCGTCCATGGGAGACCTCGCAGCGGCGCAGCCCCAGCGGGGACGCCGCCAAACAGGCTGCAAACCAGGCCTTTGGAAGCGGGAGCAAGTCCGGGAGCCCAGAGGTAAGGGCCTGGCCGTGGTGCTCGCGGCCAGAACTGCAACATAATAGTAGTAAATTGGTGCATCTGAGACATGGTAGGAGGGACATGGCAGCTAGGCAGATTGGCAGCTATAGTTATCAATTAGACGCTGCCTGCCTGCTCAATGTAGCCATAGACGAATGGGAATGAGACAAATTTTTGTTTCATTTGTGGATACTCTTCATTTTAGGGGTCCAAAAATGAACTCATTCATTGCATTTTACCCATTCCTTTCAAATACATGCACATCCCTAGTGCTGACTGTTTAATGATTGCTAATCTGATGCTACCAGTTAGATCATTTGTGACCTGAAGCTTGAAAAAGGGTCATCTAGAGAAAAAGATAAATTCATAGTTCAAAGAATTAAGATTTGTTTCATTTTAACAGTGATATGTTATAATAGGGGTTCTCAAACTGGTTCTTGGGTCCTTATCAACCAGTTGGATTTTCAGGATGTCCCTAATGAATATGCATGAGAAATATTTGAATACAAGGGAGGTAGTGTATGCAAATATATAGTATGCATATTCATTAGAGAGATCCTGAAAACTAGACTGGCTGGGGGCCCCAAAGGCCGGTTTGAGAACCCCTGTGTTAAAATGAAATAAGTGGAAATAAGTGAAAATATTTTCCAAAACTGCTGCATAAGTAAGCTATTTAAACGGTTAATGCCATCATTCACAATAGCCTTAATAAATTAAAGAAATAAGCCTGCATTTGAATTCAAGGTGAGTGGAGTTCACCTGCAAAATCTCATTATTTTAATCTGGTGTTGAAGAATAATAACCGATAGGATTAATTTTTCAGCATCAACTAGATTAAAGACAGAAGACAGTACAATATAGGCATGTGGCACTGACAGTACTGCAAAATAGCTTGGTTGGTTTCATGTATCCTTATTCCGTTTCATTGCTTTATTAGTTAAGAAATATTGGTAGTGATGTTCAAATGGGCTAAACACAGTTTATGGTTGAATCTATGTAATGACTAGATTAAGTAAATTGAAATATGGGTCTTTTATTAATCTTACTACCTTAATTTTTCTGGAAATATAAATATGTATTTTACTATTTTACTATTACAGCAGGCGGTTAACATGTGCTGTATGCATAGAAAACTTAACTCTGCTTTATGGCCTAATTAAGTACCTCATTTCACTGGAGATTTATCTTATTCTTAAAAACAACCTGCTTCTATGTCTCCTCCTCCTTCTCTTTATCTTGTAAGCTTATATCCTACTTATGTGTGGTCTGTGGTCCTAATCACCATCTGCCATGTTATCCGGTCAAGCACTCATTTCTTGCTTTAGCCATAGGCCTCGATTTATTGGTAAATAACATTGATCCTTGTTTTTTCACCCTTCCCCTAGGTCTTTTCCACTCTGCTTACATTTCCAATGTAAGCAACACAATTGTTCAATAGCTTTGAACACTTCATACTGGTTTGATTGTCACGGAAGAAGATGAAAGTTTTTGTCCCCTGAAGCAGGACCTTAAGAGTGGGGGTCCGAAATGCGATCGTGTTGGGTTTATGCAGATAAGTATTTTTGCTGAATCAATTGGTATCGGGATTGAGAAAAAGTGACAACTTTAGAGACTTTCAAATGTGACTGTGTTTGGAGTTTATATCAGCTTGATATGAAGAGATCAAAATTACAAAAAAAATGTTTTGAAAAAAATATATAAAGCAAACTGGACCAAGAACCATAAAAAAGAGTCTGGTAAAAATACCTTGACCCTGTGAGTAGTGGTCCTACAAACATATTGTGATATAGTAGCTTTTCCTAATTATTTGCAAGAAAGCACCAGGTGTACCAATATTTTTAGGTATTGTTTACATCTGTCTATGACAGGGAAAAGGATCCTTCGTGAAAAATTCAAAACATATTCCATAAGGCATTTAAAGTAGAGGATGGGGATCGCAGAAGAAAATTGGAATGTCACCCAGACTTCTCCAAGAAGTGGGTGAAGAAACTAAGAAAAATCAGCTGAATAGGGCAGAAAAGATGTCCAAACAGAGCAGCAAGCTGAGGGAGAGAAGCTGGAAAGCTATAAGCATAAATGTTCGTAGTCTGGGCAATAAAATCCCAGACCTGTAGGCTCTAATGGTGGAAGCAATTTGGACATTGTTGCTGTAACAGATTCATGGTTCATGGGCTATCCCGGGCTATAACTTATTAAGAAAGGACAGAAAACAGGGAGGAGTAGCACCATTAAAAACAGTATCCAAGCAACTGAAATGCAAGGGCTATGGGGTAGGGAAGAATCATTATCGGCTGTTCTAAAAAAAACCAAAACAACTGAATATTTTGCTTCCATTTACACTGATGTATTCTACAGGCTTCCAATTCAGACAGAAGAGCTGGACAGAGATCCGATCAGACATCCAAAAATTGGGAAAGAAGGAAGTGTTGCTCATTAAAGATTTAAATCTGCTGGATGTGGATTGGAATATCCCTTCTGCAGAATCTACAAGAAGTAGAGAAATTGTGGATGCCCTTCAAGGATCTCTACTCAAATAAATAGTAATGGAAACCACAAGATAGGGTGTGATACTCGATCTGGTGCTCACAAATGGGGATAATATCTCTAATGTCCGAGTAGGTGCCCATCTGAGCACCAGTGATCATCAGACGGTATGGTAGAAGATGCATAGAAGTTGCACAAAGCCCGTAGTTTTAAATTTCAGAAATATGAACTTTGTTGAAATGGGGATATTCCTAGAGGAAGAAATAGAAGACTGGGAGAAAATGGGTGAGATGTAATAACAGTGGACCAAATTAAAAGAAGCTATTACAAAGGCAACACATCTATATGTTAGAAAAGTAAACTAAGGTAAGAGAAAAAGAAAATGATCTGGTTCTCAAAAGAGGAGGCTGAAAAAAATAAAGGCAAAAAGAACAGCACTAAGGAAGTATAAAGGATCCCAAAAAGAAGAACATAGGGAAGGATACATAGAAACAGAGAATATTTCAGCAGAAAAGGACCAAACGGTCCATCTAGTCTGCCCAGCAAACCTATAGTAGCATCTGCCGCACCATAGAGGTCACAGGTCACTCCTATCCTTAGTTTACCAAACCGTCAAAGTCAAGGCCTTTGTTGGTTGCAGAGTCCAACTCCCTGTTAACTATTGCCGCTGAAGCAGAGAGCAATGTTGTAGTTGCATCAAAAGTATCAGGCTTATTGGTCAAGGATAGTAACAGCTGCATCAGCAAGTTACTTGTTTTCTCAGACCATAAAATGCAGTGTCCTTGTTGGCTGCTGTCTGAATCTAATTCCCCTTTATCTCTTTCCCCTTTATCTCTTTCCCCCTCTGAATCTAATTCCCCTTTATCTCTTTCCTCTCCATTATTGCAGAGAGCAATAATGGAGTGCTTCAACAATATGAAGGCTTATTGATTAAGGTAGTAAATGCCACACCAGCACGTTATCCCCATGCACTCTATTCTTCATTTCCATCCTTTAGCCTTTAAGGATCCACAGTGTTTATCCCATGCCCCTTTGGAATCATTCACCGTTTTTCTCATCATCACCTCTTCTGGAAGGGCATTCAAGGCATCCATTGTCCTCTCCGTGAAGAAATATTTCCTGATGTTGGTTCTGAATCTTCCTCCCTGGTGTTTCATTACTTGACCCCTAGTTCTATTGATTTCTTTCCAACAGAAAAGGTTTGTTGATTGTGCATCATTAAAACCTTTCAGGTATCTGAAGGTCTGTATCATATCTCCCCTCCACCTCCTTTCCTCCAGGATATACATATTTAGGTCCTTCAACCTCTCTTCATAAGTCATTTGATGGCGAACCCCCACCATTTTTGTTGCCTTTCTCTGGACCGCTTACATCCTGTCTCTGTCTCTTGAGATACGGTCTCCAGAACTGAACTGAACTGAACTGAGGCCTCACCAAGGACCTGTACAAGGGGATTATCACCTCTTTTTCTTACTGGTTATTCCTCTCTCTATGAATCCCAGCATTTTTCTGGCTTTAGCTATCATCTTTTCACATTGCTTCGCTGTCTTTAGACCTCTAGCCATTATCACCCCAAGGTCCCTCTCTTGCTCCATGCACAACAGCCCCCCCCCCCCCCCCCCCCCCACCCATCACATACAGCTCATTTGGATTACCACACCCCAGATGCATGGCTCTGCACTTCTTGGCATTGAATCCCAGCTGCCATAACTTCGACTACTCTTCAAGCTTCCTTAAATCCCATAACATTCTCTCTACTCCTTCTGGGACGTCCACTCTGTTGCATATGTTAATATCCGCAAATAGACAATCTTTACCTTCTATCCCTTCCGCAATGTCGCTCACAAAGATATTGAACAGAACCAGCCCCAACACTGATCCTTGTGGCACTCCGCTTAACACCATTCTCTCTTCAGAGTAGATTCCGTTTACCATCACATGCTGTCCTACCAGTGAACCAATTTGTAAACCACGCCACCACCTTGTTGCTCACTCCCAAGCTTCTCATTTTATTCACAAACTTCCTATGTGGGACCATATCAAAAACCTTGCTGAAATGCAAGTAGATCACACTGAGTGCTCTTCTTCGATCCAATTCTTCAGTCACCCAATGAAAAAAATCAATTAGATTTGTCTGACAGGACCTTCGCCTGGTGAATATATGCTGCCTGGGGTCCATTAATCCTCCTGACATAAGAACATAAGAACATAAAAAATTGCCATGCTGGGTCAGACCAAGGGTCCATCAAGCCCAGCATCCTGTTTCCAACAGAGGCCAAACCAGGCCACAAGAACCTGGCAATTACCCAAATACTAAGATGATCCCATGCTACTGATGCAATTAATAGCAGTGGCTATTCCCTAAGTAAACTTGATTAATAGCCGTTAATGGACTTCTCCTCCAAGAACTTATCCAAACCTTTTTTGAACCCAGCTACACTAACTGCACTAACCACATCCTCTGGCAACAAATTCCAGAGCTTTATTGTTCGTTGAGTGAAAAAGAATTTTCTCCGATTAGTCTTAAATGTGCTACTTGCTAACTTCATGGAATGCCCCCTAGTCCTTCTATTATTTGAAAGTGTAAATAACCAATTCACATCTACTCGTTCAAGACCTCTCATGATCTTAAAGACCTCTATCATATCTCCCCTCAGCCATCTCTTCTCCGAGATGAACAGCCCTAACCTCTTCAGCCTTTCCTCATAGGGGAGCTGTTCCATCCCCTTTATCATTTTGGTTGCCCTTCTCTGTACCTTCTCCATCGCAGCTATATCTTTTTTGAGATGCGGCGACCAGAATTGTACACAGAATTCAACATAAGAACATAAGAAATTGCCATGCTGGGTCAGACCAAGGGTCCATCAAACCCAGCATCCTGTTTCCAACAGAGGCCAAAACCAGGCCACAAGAACCTGGCAATTACCCAAACACTAAGAAGAACCCATGCTACTGATGCAATTAATAGCACTGGCTATTCCCTAAGTATAATTGATTAATAGCCATTAATGGACTTCTCCTCCAAGAACTTATCCAAACCTTTTTTGAACCCAGCTACACTAACTGTACTAACCACC
This sequence comes from Rhinatrema bivittatum, assembly GCF_901001135.1. Taxonomy (NCBI): domain Eukaryota; kingdom Metazoa; phylum Chordata; class Amphibia; order Gymnophiona; family Rhinatrematidae; genus Rhinatrema; species Rhinatrema bivittatum. The sequence goes on along the minus strand of NC_042620.1, from coordinate 363,660,119 downwards.
TCCTCTGGCAACAAATTCCAGAGCTTTATTGTGCGTTGAGTGAAAAAGAATTTTCTCCGATTAGTCTTAAATGTGTTACTTGCTAACTTTATGGAATGCCCCCTAGTCCTTCTATTATTAGAAAGTGTAAATAACCGAGTCACATCTACTCGTTCAAGACCTCTCATGATCTTTTAATTTTTTAATTTTGAATTTTCAAACATTACATGATAGCAATACACGCATATCAAGAGATTGGGATAAAGGTATACATATATATTTGTAAGAAAAAGAAAGAAAAAGAACATCAAATTCCTTCTGGAATATCTTTTTAAGTTTACACAAAAGAAATATGGAAAAAATTCCCAACTATAAATCATCCCTTTATAAGGAAATAAAGGAGAGAATCCTATTCATTGGGAGTAATTAAGGAAATCTCATTTTCATATGAAAAGTAAAAAGAGAGGCACAGCAATATAATATTTCTAAATCCCAAAAACGGAAATTAGTTAGAGCTTTGTTTAGTTAAGGAATGCGTATCTAGAAATATTCTTAACTGAGACGGGTCAAGAAAAATGTATCTCGTATCATTTAGTCTAAGAATACATTTACACGGATAACGTATGGTAATCTGTGCACCTATACCCCTGGCCTCCTGACACATTGCCAAAAAGATTTTTCTTCTTTGCTGGGTCGTTCTAGTCAAGTCCGGAAACATCCACAACTTATATCCCAGGTGCTTTTTTTCTCTATTCCTAAGAAAAAGTTTCAAAATCATATCTCTTTCTGATACCAATGAAAAACTTATTAACAACGTCCCACAATAGTCAATCTGTTCTTCCGACGGTTGTTCAAGAAATTCTGTCAGGTTTTCAATTCCTGGATTTGGAAGCTGATCGCCTTGTGTATCCTTCCTCTCAGTTTTTATGAAGTATATTTTTGTTATTGATGGTATTAGATCTCTTGAAAGCTGCAAAGTCTCCAAAAGATACTTCTTAAATTGCTCCAATGGGGAAATTAGAGCAATATGAGGAAAGTTTAACACTCTTAGGTTTTTAGCTCTAAGTTCATTTTCTAAGTTTTCAATTTTCTTGGAATTTATCAGTTCTCCTTGAATCAAAGCATTTTGTGTAGTTTGTATCTGGGTAACTTGTTTTTCCAGTGTTTGTATTTTCCTTGACTGAGAAGTTAATAAAGGTTCAATATGGCAAACTCGCTGTTGTGTATCCGTCATTATCTTTGATAAATTCCCTATAGCTGATACCAGGGAGGTGAGAGTTTTCCATACAAGGTCTAAAGTCACATTTTGAGGATTAGTCTCAGTTATAGCAAAAGAAATAGCTCTTACCATTCCTTCTTGTTGGCTTTCCTTCCCTTTTCCTGGGTCAGCCAACAGTCCTTCTTCCCCCAGATGTAATGCTGCTGCGTGGTTAAGTTCAGGATCTCCTCCTGCTGCACTCGTTTCCAACCAAGGCTGGTTTTTGTGCTGCACTGAACTTTTAATCCCCGCAGTATTGGCGGGCAGCTCTACCCCTGCCGGTTCCCTCCCGAGGGACAGAAAATCGCTCGGCAACTCTGGTCGAGCTTTCATACCCGGATCCTGCAGCGGGTCTGCTCGCGGGGGTGGAGGCGTTTTGGGAGCCCCGGGGCTCAATGATGTCATCTCATCCATGGGCATTAGGCCTAGCTCCCCGCCTAGCGCCTCCGCGGATCTCCCCTCCGGGGTTGAAATTGCCGTTGGTGCAAAGAAGTGCTCTATATTCTGTTGCGAAAGGGCCTGTATCGGGGTGGTCGGGGTATCCACCCGGAGCTTACCCTTTCACTTCGTATGCGGCATATCCAACAAGGTAAATCAGCAACGCAGGAGCTCCTCTGCACACGTCCTCTCTCAAGCGGCCATTTTGGATCTCTCCTAGATTTACAGCCGACCTCTCATGATCTTAAAGACCTCTATCATATCCCCCCTCAGCCGTCTCTTCTCCAAGCTGAACAGCCCTAACCTCTTCAGCCTTTCCTCATAGGGGAGCTGTTCCATTCCCTTTATCATTTTGGTTGCCCTTCTCTGTACCTTCTCCATCGCAACTATATCTTTTTTGAAATGCGGCGACCAGAATTGTACACAGTATTCAAGGTGCGGTCTCACCATGGAGCGATATAGAGGCATTATGACATTTTCCATTTTATTAACCATTCCCTTCCTAATAATTCCTAACATTCTGTTTCTTTTTTTGACTGCTGCAGCACACTGAGCGGACAATTTTATCCACTATGATGCCTAGATCTTTTTCCTGGGTGGTAGCTCCTAATATGGAACCTAACATCATGTAAGTACAGCAAGGGTTATTTTTCCCTATATGCAACACCTTGAACTTGTCCACATTAAATTTAATCTTCCATTTGGATGCCCAATCTTCTAGTCTTGCCAGGTCATCCTGTAATATATCACAATGCACTTGTGATTTAACTACTCTGACTGTAGATAATTCACTATCCTTTCCTTCAGCAGAGTCACCATCCATTTTTCCACCACCGAGGTAAGGCTAAACGGCTTGTAGTTTCCAGCCTCCTCTCTGCTCCCATTCTTGTGAAGCAGGACCACCACCGCTCTTTTCCAATCTTGTGGCACCAGTCCCGTTTCCAGAGATCTTTTGAATAGGTCCTTCAGCGTACCTGCCAGCACATCCCTGAGCTTCTTCAGTATCCTAGGATGTACCTCATCTGGCCCGATGGCCTTATCTACTTTCAGTTTTCCTAGCTCTTCCCATATATTCCCTTCTGTGAACGGAGTTTCTTCTATTCCACTCCCCTCCACAGTCTTGTTAACTGGTGAAACCGAAGGAGATCAAGAAAGAAATTCAGAAATCGAAAGGTCAAGGGGAACAAAGGATTGCCAAAGAGGCAAAGCTAAGTGAAAAACATTTTCTCAGATATATCAGAGAAAGGGATGCCCATAGTGGTATAGTAACATTGAAAGGTGACGGAACAACATGTGGAGAAAGACGAAGAAATAGCTGAAATATTAAACAAATACTTCAGTTTGGAATTCACTAAAAAAGACCCTGGAGAAGGACCATTTTTTATTACAAGAAAATCGAAGGGAGTGGAATTGATGCAACCCCATTTACAGAAGAGAATTTATGGGAAGAGCTAGGAAACCTGAAAGTAGACAAGGCCCTGGGGCCAGATGAAGTACCTCCTAGGATACTGAGGGAGCACAGAGATATCCTGCTGGGTATGCTGATCCCTGGAAATGGAAGTGGTACCAAGTGATTGGAGAAGAGCGGTTGTGGTCCTGCTTCACAAGAGTGGTAGCAACGAGGAGGCTGGAAACTACAGGCCGTTAGCCTGACTGTGTTGGGAAAATTTAATGGAGACTGCTGAATTAAAGGATAGTGAACTACTTGCTATCCGGTGGGTTGCTGGACCCAAGGCAGCATGGATTCACCAGGGGAAGGTCCTGCTGACAAATCTTACTGACTTTTTTGATTGGGTGACTAGAGAACTGGGTCAAGGAAGAGCGCTCAATATGATTTACTTGGATTTCAGCAAAGCTTTTGATATGGTCCCAATTAGGAGGCTCAGGAATAAAATGAGAAACTTGGGAATGGACACCAAAGTGGTGGAGTGGATTACCAAATGGTTGACTGACAGGAAATAATCTGTATTGCTAAATGGAACCCACTGTGATGAGAGAAAGGTGCTAACTGGAGTTCCTCAAGGATCAGTTTTGGATCCAGTTCTGTTCAATATCTTCATTAACAAAATTGCGGAGGGGTTAGAAGGAAAAGTTTGCCTTTTTGTGGATGTTACTAAGATCTGCAATAGAGTGGAGATGCCTGAAGGAGTAGTGAGAATGAAAAGTGATTTAAGAAAACTTGAGTGGTTGAAGATTTAGCAGCTGCAATTTAATGCCAAGAAATGCAGAGTTGTGCACCTGGGGTGCGAAAATTCAGAAGAGCTATATGTGATGGGGGGGGGGGGGGGGGGGTGAAAGACTATTGAGCATGAAACAGGAGAGGGACCTTGGGGTGATTGTGTCTGGTGATCTGAAGGTCACAAAGCAATGTGAAAAGGTGGTAACTAAAGCCAGAAAGATTCTGAGCTGCACAGAGAGAGGAATAACTAGCAGAAAAAGGGAAGTGATAATGCCCTTTGTATAGATCCCTAGTGAGGCCTACTTGGAGTACAGCATTCAGTTCTCGAGCGAATTTCAAAAAAGTTAGAGACAGGATGGAAATGGTCCAGAGAAAGTCAACCAAAATGGTGGTGGTGGTGGTTGGGGGGGAGGGGGGTTGTTTCAGAAGACCTATGAGGAGAGGCTGAACAATCTAAATAAGTATAAGCTGGAGAAGAGGAGGTGCAGGGGAGATATGAAACAGACTTTCAGATGATGCACAGGTATCAATGATGCACAAACTTCAAATTGTTTCCGCTGGAAAGGAAACAGTAAAACTAGGGGTATTGATAGGAAACTCCAGGGGGCAACCTCAGAACCAATATCAGGAAATATTTCTTCACAGAGAGAGTGGTGGATGTTTGGAATGGTCTCCCAGAAGAGGTGGTGAAGACGAGTACAGTTTATGAATTCAAAAGGAAATGAGACAAACATTGCTGATCCCTAAAAGCATAGAGAAAGGGATGGTGTTATATTTCTGCATGGGGGTAACTTCCATGGGGCAGCAGTTATTACCTTTAACAGAACTCATGGGGAGAACCTGCACAAAGTAGCAGTTACTACCATAAGCAAATTGCTGGGCAGACTGGATGGTCCATCTAGTCTTTATCTGCCATCATTATTATGTTACTATGTAACCGCCCCTAAACAACAATTTAAAACTGGCATTTACAGTACTCTCTGACCCACTTCTCACCCTCCAAAAGACAAGCTGGGGCTTCCACAGACCTCTCTGTCCCTTCATCCCACCCTCCTGCTCCTCCTGCATAAGAAGATAAGGGACCCAAGCCTACTTGACTGAGCTTAGCTGAGCCCAGCAAGGTCCCCCTCAAGCCTTTTTAGCCCCCCACCTGCCTAATGGATTAAATGCCAGGGCTGAGGCTGTCCCTGGCTCCTACACCCCACCAGAGGTCTAAAGGGCAGGAGCGATCCTCACTCACTCCTGCCCTGCTGACAGTAGCTTTAAAAATGACTCCTGATGCTGAAGTGAGGTTACTTCAGTACCTGCCTCAGGTGTAGCCAGTGTCATTATATTGTAGCACTGTAGGGATTACTTCTGCCCTTTAGACCCTGGCAGCCCCACAATGTAGTAAATGGGGTCCAGGCCTCTTCCCAACCCTGGAATTTAATTCAAGAGGGAAGCAGGAGGTTGGAGGGACTCCTGGGTTTGGCTAAGGCTAGTTGAGTAGTCCTGGACCCCTTGTCATTTGTGGTGGGTCAGGAGGGTTGGAGAGGGAAGTGGAGGCCATAGTTTCCTTTTTTTATAGGCAAGAAGGGGGTGAAAGAGGGCCATAGTGGCCACAGTTTGGGGCAGGAGGGGGGACTTGAGCGCACCATGGAGGCATTTTGTTTTAAACTAATACCCTAAAGGTTTTGTGTATATTTATCAGAAACTATTTGCGGTTCATGCCACTTGGAACAAACCAAATATGAGCATTTGTTGTTTGATTTTCTTTTATTTGTTTTTAATGACTGCACATCCCTAGTAAAGGTCTCAGCTTATTGGGGGTTTTTTAGATCAAAGTCTAAAACAAATTTAGCATTATCAAAGTCAGTAAGCAGGCACTTAGCTTGAATGACACAAAGAATTTAGTGCAGTATAAAATAGCAGTATCAGCTTTAACAAAAACAAGATTATCTCTAAATGAAGCGAGTTTTTTACATCTCAAGTCAGTAACATGGGATATATATTTGGAAAAAAATCATAAATATCAATGCCTAATTTTTGCACAGTTATTTAAAGAACTGGAAGAGGAACTATCAATACAGTAGTCAAATTCAGGACATTAGAATAGAGAGAATCAAGAGAAGTACCACCCACAAATATTCAAGGACCAGAATGGGAGGCTAAGCAGGTCTTGTGTCTGCTTGGCCAATGTAATATGGTACCAGGCTCATGAGGCAGCTGGCCCGGGGTTAAAGGAAGTGGAAGGGGAGAGAGGTAGAAAGGATGAGAGGAAAGGGAGGGAGCAGCGCTCCCTACAAATGTTAGATTAGGTGAGGGGGAAGAAAAAGTGGGAGGGGACTGTGAGCAGGGGACAGTTCATTTGTCCCCTGCTGAGGCTTAAATTTAAAAGTATTGGCTGGGGGAGGGGGATGTTTGTAAATAGTTGAAGGCACTGATGGGGGGGGGGTATCCAGCAGCAACTGCGCGCCTGATCATTCGCGCCTTTTCTGCTGCTGTGGCCGCTTCCCTCATGCCCGCTCTTCTGTTCATTGATTGTAAACTGGTTGTACCAGTCGCAGCGGGGGCGAAGGCGGGTTGCCCGAGCCTTTAGGGTGAAATGTTATTATTTCTACGAGTTGACTTGTGAAGTTGTAACTTATGGAGACAGCTGGGTGCAGTTGTCAAATACGGAACTCCTTGCTGGGAGGTAGCGGGGGTCATTCTGGCTTGGGCTCCTTGCTGGGAAGTGGCGGGGGCTGGGATAATGAGTTCAACGAACGGAGAAACTTAATGGCCGGTGGGCTAGTAGTGGCGGATGGTCGGTTGAGGTGGTGAATAGTCGGTTGAGTTCCTAGATCAGATATGGGAGGGGGTTTCAGGCACATTTGTTGTACAATAAAACTGTGGCCTGTTGGATTCCAATACGGTGTTGATGTGTTTTCTGAGGGAATGGGGCGGGGGGGGGGGGGGGGGGGAGGGACAGAAGTGCTGTTATTGTAAAAGAGCGAGGTGGAAGGAGTGTAAGTCCTGGCTACCCATATTAAACTTGTAATATAAACACTGAAGTGTCCATGTAACTCTTCAGCTAACAAAGATGTAATTTTTTCAACAGATGTCCTTGGATGTTTTTCTGCCTGCAGGAGAAGACGCAATATTCCAATATTCTTAAACCTCAGTTTATTGCACGAAGACTTAAATGAACCAACTTCATACTTTAAAATGTTTATAATAAAGTCCGTTTCAAATTTTCCCATTTAGGGACTGGTTCACTAATGCTTCTCGCCCCCCCCCCCCCCGGATTTTATGTGTCTATGGGAAAAGGCCTCGAGGAATGAAGCCTTTAGAGGGTAATCTCCCAAGGGTCTTCTGCAGGTAAAGTAGTACTCCACCCACAGAAGTGGCCCTTTAGAAAACTTCATGTCTGATACGCATGTAAAGTTACATGCAGACAGGGGCGGATTTTAAAAGCCCTGCTCACGTAAATCCGCCCGGATTTACGCGAGCAGGGCCTTGCACACCGGCGCGCCTATTTTCCATAGGCCTGCCGGCGCACGCAGAGCCCCGGGACTCGCGTTAAGTCCCGGGGTTTTTTGTCAGGGGCGTGTCGTGGGCGGGGCCGATCGACGCAACATTTTGGGGGTGGGCCCGGGGGTGTGGTTTCGGCCTGGGGCGGTCCGGGGGCGTGGCCACGCCGTCCGGAACTGCCCCGGGTCGCGTCTCGGCACGCTAGCGGCCCGCTGGCGCGCGGGGATTTACTTCTCCCTCCAGGAGGCGTAAATCCCCGGACAAAGGTAGGGAGGGGTTAGATAGGGCCGGGGGGGTGGGTTAGAGGAAGGGAGGGGAAGGTGAGGGGAGGGCGAAAGCGAGTTCCCTCCGAGGCCGCTCCGATTTCGGAGCGGCCTTGGAGGGAACGGAGGCAGGCTGCGCGGCTCGGCGCACGCCGGCTGCACAAAATCGGCAGCCTTGCGCGCGCCGATCCTGGATTTTAGCGTACTTTTGTTTGCGACTGGTGCGCCAACAAAAGTACGCGAACGCGCATTTTTTGTAAATCTACCCCACACTGCATGCACATATTTTTATGCACAGATGAGAATGGTGTTCCCAGGGTGGAGACGGGCAGAGGCTGGGACTTCCATGCATACTTTTTTGATTTTAGAAAGTATACACCTCAGTTTCACCAGGGAAACTACCCGCGCATATCGGCAGGTGCAAATATAGGCAGATAGTTTTCCAGGGATAATTTTCAAAGTAAAGCTATGTGCGCACACTCTTGCTTTGAAAATTCATGTAAGGTCCACTGGTAAAAAGTACCTGCAGACTTTATACCAGTTGAAAGTCCCCGTCCCCCCCCCTCTTTAGAGGGTAATTTTCAAACAGCTCATACAGCAGTAAAATCTGGGCTGCAGCAACATGCAGTGGCTATCTGGAGCAAAGTGCAATTTACCAAACAATGGTATTCAGCTACCTCAATTTTCAAAACCCATGGGAGCTATTTCACATGCAAATAAAGTTAATGCGCTGTTTTAATGTTTAATGGTTTAGTAGACATGCTTGCTAGATTATGGAAGTGAAGCAATAGAAGTACTTTTAACACATCTAATATTCCAAACTACTATTTTCTTTACTTTGAAGGAAATAAATAGTGGAAAAGATTAAGACAGGATGAATATGTTATTTTGATTAAGTCACCTCCTTTGGCTTGAGGAAATGGATTGATCGCTCAAGCAGCTGAAGGGACTGAGCTGAATTCTCCTGAAGTCCCTCAACCTGTATTTGTTTGTTGCATTTCTTGCTTTCTTTCTAAATGCCACAGTGAATCTAAACAATAGTGGTTTGTATTGGATAAAGTTGGGCTTGATTCTGTTTATGAAACTCCCAGTTAACTAGGGAGACACAACTCTGTATTAAGGTGATAAAATATTTCCTTCCCAAAGTGTACCATAAAATAGTTTTCCATATCCTCCACCCTCCCAGTTTTGCAGTCTGCTTTTCTACAGGGTAATATTCAATGTTTTTACAAGAATGAATTTGGTGACTAATGTATAACACTAAATATCTTTTTTGTATAATTTATAAATTACTTTTTTCCCCCATTTAGTGCCTATGGAATAAATTTGTATTTACTAAGGTCCATAGATTTTTCACTATGGAAATGTAATAACATATTTGGTAGTAGTGAACAGCATCTCCAGTTAAGAATATGAATGTGCACACCTTAATTATTTTGATTGTTCAACTCATTTTTATTGTACAATTGAGAAGAGGTATTTTCTTTCTTCTTTGAATAAGGCAAGTACTATGCTATTTTTTTGGTCTAAAGAAAAATGTATATAGCATTCAGGGCTTATATGACAATCTCAAATAGTCTCAATAGATGGTGTACCAGAAAGCTTTTGAAATATCATAGAATATAAATGTGTTTCTCTTGACCTCAAGCTTAATGATTTTTACATAGAACAAAACATTGTCATGAGACTTCAGTCTGCTACTTCTGTATAATTGACATTGTCCCGTGCTACAAAGGAAAACCAACAGCATTCTCAAGGCATATAATATAAAGCATTTTAGTATCGCAATTTCATGCAATGTTCACAAGTTAATGTCTCTTGTCTTTCATTAGTTGTGTAAACATTATTTTTACATTGATCTTGGCTGTTGAAGGTCAAAATCTTCTTCTATCCTTTTACTTAATAATGTTTCTTTCCTATGCTGAGCCTATTCATACTGTGAATATTTTCAAAAACATTTTGACACAAGCACAAAATGGAAGAAATCATTTTGAAAATAAAGAACTATATTTATTTTATTTATTTATTTAAATTCTTTTACTATACCGATACTCAAGACGAGGTCTTATCGTACCGGTTTACAATAGAACAGGGGGAAACCAATTAACAACTATATAGAAGGTAAAGTTACATTAAACAGGGAGCGAAAACATGGGAGCTGGAAGACAGGAAAGATTTTAAACGATAACAACTGGAGAGTGATAAAATAGTCAACGAAAAACAATAGAGTAGCGAGACATAAACAGATTAATTGAGCTATTTATTTATATATTTAACTATTTTCTATACCAACATTCATGATACAAATCATATCATATCGGTTCACATGGAACAGGGGTGTTGTAACATTGATATTGAGGAAGAAGATAAAGTTACAATAAAACAAGGATATGTAAACTTGGAACTGAAAGTGCGAGAGACAGAAGTATAACGTTATAAGCTTAACAAGGATGTACTGGTTGTGCCTTGGGTCAGATATAGGGCAATCTAAATATTTAGAACTCATATACAACCAAGAGGGCCTTGTTTACCAATTTCGCATGGGTAACACATGGGATATGCATGCGTTAGTAAAAGGGGCGTTCCCATGCAAATGAGGCACTTTTCGCATTGCTGTGAATTTTTCGCGGTTTGCGAGTTTAACGCGAATCGTGAATACGTTTTCGTGATTCGCAGTAAAATCGCACATTGGGGGAATGAAATCAGCGCGCTGCGCAATCTTTTCACGCTCAGCGGTAAAAAGTGAAACCAAATACCGTGTCCCGCGATAATGTGACATGTATAAAAAGTCACTTCCTGCCCCTCCTCCTTTGAGGGTTTGGAAGGAGTTTTGGAGTGGAGGTAGGAGTTTGGAGTCGTAGGAGTTTGAGCTATTATATTTGATTACTGAGTGCAGTGTCTTGTTTTCTTCAGTGTTGTCATCTGTTTCCCTTAACCTGTGTCTTTTGTCATATCTGTTGGAGTGAAAGCTGGTCTGTTAACTGTTTGTCTTTATCTGTGTAGAGGAGGAGGAAGAGGAGTGTGGTGGTGGTGATGGTGGTGGTGGTGAGGAGGAGGAGTGTGGTGGTGGTGGTGGCGAGGAGGAGTGTGGTGGAGGATGGAGCGTGACAGGAGGAGAGGACAGAAGAGGGGAGTTGAAAGTAGGGGGAGGAGGAGGGAGAGGGGGAGGAAGGAAGAGGGACCTAGTGGTAGGGGTATGAGGAGTAGGAGCAGGGACAGGGGTAGTGGGAGAGATAGGCAGGAGGGAAGTGATAGGAGGGTGGGGGAAGGGGAAAGGGTGAGGCAGGAAAGAATGGTGGAAAGAGGTAGGGCTAGACAGCCAAGGCAGAGGGGAAGGGAGATGGAAGTGCAGGGTCAGGTGGGGTGGAAGGGAGTGGGGAATCCGGTGGGTCAAAGAGTGAGGGTAGGGAGGAGACCCCTCCGGAAGTGGCACCGGCAAGGGTGAGGCAGCGAGCTATACACTTCAGCCAGGAGAACAATGATCGGCTGATTGAAGGTGTCCTCCGCCACTATGCTCATCTCTTTGGCAACCTGGCAGTGAAGTCGTCCAAGGCAGCCAAGGCACAGCTATGGGCCAGCATTGCAGCAGACATCAGGCACCAAAGTGGGATACCTCTCACCGGGGAGCAGGTGTCCCACCGTTATAGGGCCATCAAGGCCCAGCTGAAGCTGAAAATAGCGGAGCGGAACCAGTACCTGTGGGAGACAGGAGGAACGGCCCCTTGCCCAATCCACTTCACGGACATGGAGAGGCGTCTGATGCAGTGGCTGGGACCAGACGTGTTTGAGGGATTGGATCCACGACTCGATACATCCCACCTCGAAGATGGTAAGTTGGCCTGTACCCCCCACAAGGTCCTTTGCTGTGCTGTTCAAGGTTCATACACAATGTTTACACCTGTTATGTGCTTAAATACCCCATGTGCTCTCCTCAACAGTGCAGAGCCTCCCACCATCCCCCAGGGCACAGAGTGAGACTAGCAGTAGGAGTATAACTGAAATGCCTAGAACTGTTTTGTGTTTAAATTCCACATGTGCTCTCCTCAACAGTGCAGAGCCTCCCACCATCCCCCAGGGCACAGAGTGAGACTAGCAGTAGGAGTGTAACTGAAATGCATAGAACTGTTTTGTGTTTAAATTCCACATGTGCTCTCCTCAACAGTGCAGAGCTTCCCACCATCCCCCAGGGCACAGAGTGAGACTAGCAGTAGGAGTATAACTGAAATGCCTAGAACTGTTTTGTGTTTAAATTCCACATGTGCTCTCCTCAACAGTGCAGAGCCTCCCACCATCCCCCAGGGCACAGAGTGAAACTAGCAGTAGTGAAGGGGTCTGAAGGCTTCAACCTGACAGAGGACAACCTGAAACTCCTGCCAAACAGGACTTCATGTACCAGAATTCCCTGCTTCATGACGGGTTTACTTACAGTCTGCAATACAGCTGTAGTTAGGACATTGAGAAACTCTCTGTCAGCACATTGCACATTTTCATTTTTTTGGCTTTGCTGTTCTTATTCTCTGATAAGCTTTCACTGCTGTAACCTAGAATAGAACAATGGATGTATTATATGAAGGGCTGTATTACTATAGACTCGTGAATTCCTTTCCAGAACTGCAAGTCCCAGCAGCCTCTCCTGCAGAAGCTTCACGAAGGTTCCAGGTTGTCTAAGGAGGGGGTCAGTAGCCCCTCAGCTGGGATATGCTTGCTCAGCAAGGCGTAGAACGCATGTGTAAAAGATAAGAACTGTAAAGTGCATAAGAGTCTGCTCCTGAAGGGGAGGGGCATGCAGTTGTACTAAGCCTTTGTCTTAGCTGCATCTTGCTGGCAATAAAAGTCTATCTTTACGGATCAGTTGTGTGGGCCTCCTTTCTGAGATTAGAGACGGTTACAGTAGGAGTGTAACTGAAATGCCTAGAACTGTTTTGTGTTTAAATTCTGAAGGGGTTCAATTTCGTGACCCCCCTGAAGTACGAACGAACAACTGAACATCCTCTGACTAATCATGCCAGCAGTGAAACGCACAGCCATCTTGAACGTACTAATATTTGCAACGCAAATGATACGTAATGCGTAGTGACGCAGTGGCGCACTAACTTTTAGCGTAACGTAACGTAACTCCATTTTGGAATAATACTTTGTATTGTATTAATACGAATGCCGATGTAAAATGTCTAACACGTCAATTAAATGACGAAACAATAGTCTGATCATAAGCTACACCTACTAGAGGACCACGCTAGCTAATGCTTGTTCAGCAATTTGTGAAATGTTTGTTCAGCAAAAACCAGAACGCATGTGTGAAAGATAAGAGTTGTAAAGTGCATAAAAGTTTGCTCCGAAGGGGGCATGGCATGCAGTTGTACTGAGCCTTTGTCTTAGCTGCATCTTGCTGGCAATAAAAGTCTATCTTTACGGATCAGTTGTCTGGACCTCCTTACCTACTAAAAAGAGACGGTTACATTTGGCGAGCCAGCCAGGAGGTACCGGGGACGCTATTTTAGCCCCCCAGTGGGTCCGGTAGTTTGGTGGCGGAGCGATCCCCCAGACGTACCTGGTGAGTGGCCACCGCTGAGTTCAGCGATCAGGTTTCTGAGGGGACCGTTCCACAGAAATTCTTCTGAGACCTCTGGGCTGGTGATCTGGGAAGAAGGCTTTCGTGACGATCGGAAGAACCCTGCAGGCGAGTATTATGGGAATGATGGGAAAAGTGAAGAATAGCTAAAAGAGTAGCAAATAACCGGTCCATCCCAGGCGGACCGAGGGGGCTTTGATCACACCCCAAGCGGTGGTTTGGTAGGAATTGCATTCCGAAAGCCACGCGCATAAAAAGAGGAAAAAGAAGTAACGCATACGATAGTGGGAATAGGTTTCTTGTTGTGTGAAAGAGAGTGAATGGCCTCGCAGTTCTAGGCCGGGCTGACCGCGTCCTAGTCAGGGCGATTGTGACCCTTTTGTGTCTGACGGATACGGACCCCTTACTTATCCGTCTTCCCTTCCCTCCTTTGTCTGTGAATTCTATCCTAATGGGAGGGGGCTATTCAACTCCACTAAAAGTTATGACGGAACACTATAGTGAAGTGTTCGATAAACGTAAATGTACGAAGCCCGGAATGATTCAGCGATGCACCCATAGGTGGCCCGGTTTGTGTGTAAATTGGCCTCCGGAAGGAACTTTCAATTTCCAAACGGCCACAAGGGTCCTGAAAATAGTTGAGAAAGAAGAGAATCCGGGTTGCCCTGAGGATAAGCCATACATAACTGCTTGAATTGCAGTTATTGAGAATCCTCCGAAGTGGGCAAAGAAGTTAGTGGAGGGAGCCGCCCTCGTAATGGTGGCGCAAGTGAACAAAATGGGAGACCGGAAGTCCCCAAACCGGAAAAGAAAGGGAAGGGCGGCCATCTTGGGAATAAGAGACCATGCGTCATCTGCGGCGGCCATGTTTGTAGTGCAAGGGAATTCACGGACTCAAGAAAAAAAAGTTAAACCCCTGCCGCCTGCAGTACTGCCTGACGCAGAAGATCTTCTGCTGCCACCCTATGCCCCTAGCTACCCTCAATCGTATAATGCGCCACCAGATCCCCCAGCTCCCACCGATGCCCAAGTTGATCATGAAATAATGCCGGTTCCCGAAGTACGGCTTGAAGCGGAAGCGGCGGCGGCAAAAGTTGAAGACGGCGGCGAGTCGTCCGTGTCAGGCGGCACTCGCAGTAAAACCCAAGCCGCAAGTTTGCAACTACCAATTAGAGAAACAACCTCCGTAGTTCCCGTGGTCCCTACTGAAGAAAACGAGTATAATACTACGCAAACTATAAAGTTGTTTACTTACATACCTTTCACTTCCAGTGATCTTTTTAACTGGAAACAGCTTGGCCCCTCTTACGCTGATAATCCAGATCAGATGCTAGATTTTTTACGAGGAATTTTTGCAGCCCATAACCCTAACTGGGCTGACATTCGGCATCTCGCCTCCATCCTTTTTACCACTGAAGAACGCCGGCAAATACAATTAAACATGGAAGAAGCAGCTCGGCTGGGAGCCGGGTCAGACGGTAATCCAGATGAAGTAGTGAGAGAGCATGCCCCTGTCGCCGATCCCAACTGGGATTTCCAGACGGCTGCAGGGCGAGCCCGCATTGCTGCATATCAAGTCGCCTTTCTCGGAGCTTTAAAGAAAGGAAAGCAGAAAGTCATGAATATGGGGAAGATCCACGACGTGGTGCAAGGGAGAGACGAGACTCCCGGAATCTTTTTGGAGAGGTTGATGGATGCATATCGGCAATACAGTCCGTTCGACCCAGAGGACCCCAAGAGTCAGTCCGTCATAGTGATGAGCTTTGTCGGACAATCCTGTCCCGATATCCGCCGGAAGTTACAGAAATCAGAAGGATTTGAGGGAATGACTATTAGCCAGTTAAAAGCCATGGCTGACAGAGTTTATGTAAACCGAGAGCCGGACGGAGACAAGAAGGAAAAGAAAGTAGAAAGTTAAGAGAAAGTGTTAGTCTATTAGCCGCAGCGCTGGAAGAAATGAATTTCGGAAACTCGGCCAGGCACTATCAGGGATATCCTGGGCCGAGAGGAAGGGGCAGGTCACCCTCGAGGGGACCGCCCAGAGGACGAGCAAGTAGAGGAGGATCGTTTAGGGGTGGAAGGATGCCGTTGGGAGCCAATCAATGTGCATTCTGTAGACAAGAAGGACACTGGAAGTCTGAGTGCCCAGAGTCCCTGCAAATGAAGCAGGAAGGATATACTCCGTCCAAACCAAAGGAAGCTGAATGGCAGATGGCTGTAGGAGAAACCTCTGGCGAAGACAGTAGTGAAGCATGACTAGAGAAGGGAATTCTTCCATTCGATCCCTTAGTAGAAATCAAAGTAGGGACTGAGACATTTAAGGGATTGTTAGATACCGGGCCACAAAGATCAGTCATGACTACCGCTATTACCACGCCCACGTCGAAAAACATTTCTATTGTAGGGGCCTCTGGAAAGCCACTTATCGCTCCCTTTCTCCAGAAACGACAGGTTCGAGTGGGAGGACAATTAGTATCCCATCAGTTTCTCTACGTCCCGGGATGCCCAGTTCCCCTCATAGGGAGAGACCTTCTTTGTAAATTAAGAGCCAACTTACAATTCGAATCGACAGGAGAAATAAGAGCATCCTTCGCTGATAACCCAGTCTCTCTCATCTGTCCACTCCAAGAAGAATGGAGATTACATCTCCCCATAGTCGAACATATCACTACGCACCGATATGGAGAAAACACCGTCCTCAACGAAAAGCGCAGACAGCTAATGGACAGTATACCTAAAGTATGGGCAGAACAGAACCCAGGAGGAATAGCCATCAACGCTACCCCTATTTGGATCGAGATGAAACAGAATGCACAGGTGATAAACCAATCTCAATACCCCATTCCGTATATGGCCAGACAAGGAATTCAGATACACCTGCAAAGATTGTATGATTTGGGCATTCTCCGGCGAATCCGATCTGCTTGGAACACCCCTTTGTTGCCAGTAAAGAAGCCTGGATCAAATGACTATCGACCAGTACAAGACTTAAGAAAAGTGAATAGTCAAGTAGCAGATCTAGTAGCCCTCGTCCCAAATCCGTACTCAATCCTGGCTCAAGTCTCTCCTGCATCAAAGTGGTACAGTGTCATTGATCTCAAAGATGCCTTCTTCTCCGTCCCGGTGGCGGAGGAATGTCAAAAGATTTTTGCTTTCACATGGGAAGATGCAGATACTGGAGTAAAGCAGCAGTACACATGGACTCGGTTGCCTCAAGGTTTTAGGCACTCACCTACGCTGTTCGGTGAGCAACTGGCAAAAGACTTAAAGATGTATCAAGTAAAGTATGGGCCAGTCATACAATACGTGGATGACCTTCTGTTGTTTCGAGAGACGTACCTCGAATGTGCGGTATCCACTATTCAGCTGCTAAAGACATTGTACTCAAAAGGGTATCGTGCAAGTAAAAAGAAAGCGCAAATCTGTGAATTGGAAGTAGAGTATTTAGGCTTCCAAATACGTGGAGGAACCCGTTGTCTGGGAGTTTCTCGCACCAGTTCTATAAGAGATCAACCTGTACCCACTTGCAAGAAAGAGCTCCGAGCGTTCCTTGGAGCTGCAGGATACTGTAGGCTGTGGATTGCTAACTATGCAGTTATTGCCCAACCCCTGTACGACAAGCTGCGGGGTAAAGAGGCAGAATCTCAACCCTTCCAATGGGAAGGAAACGAACTGGCAAGCTTACGTCAACTAAAAGAAGCCTTAATTGAACCACCTGCCTTAGGATTGCCAGATGTGATGAAACCATTCCATCTATTCGTCGACGAGAAAAAAGGCATGGCCATAGGGGTATTGACTCAAACCTTAGGCTCATGGGAATGACCTGTTGCATATCTGTCAAAAGGAATGGACAATGTGTCAAAAGGATGGCCGGGATGCCTCCGAAGCATTGCTGCTGCATGTCTACTGATACCCGAAGCTGTTAAGCTAACGTTTGGACAGATTTTACAAGTAACAACTCCTCATACTATCCAAGGACTGCTAGAGACCCATGGACCAAAATGGATGACAAATTCACGTCTCGTAAAGTACCAAGCTTTATTATGTGAAACTCCAGAAATTCAAATACAGGACAGTAAAAATCTGAATCCTGCAACTTTACTCCCAACCCCCACTTCAGTTACTCATAAATGTGGGGAAATTATGGCAACAGTACATTCCAGCCGACCCGACTTACGCGACCAACCCTGGCAAGGAGCATGGACTTTATTCACTGATGGAAGCAGCCAGATCATAAATGGAATCAGAGTCGCTGGGTATGCTGTAGTCTCCGAGGATGACATTGTTGAAGCTGAACCCCTACCCCCAGGGACATCAGCGCAAAAAGCTGAACTAATTGCGCTCACAAGGGCTCTGCAGTTGGCAGAAGGGAAAACTGTCAATATTTATACGGATTCAAAGTACGCTTTCCTTACGATCCAAGTGCATGGAGCTTTATATAAGGAACGAGGATTCCTAACTGCGGAAGGGAAACAAATAGCTAATGCATCAGAGATACATCAATTGCTAGACTCCGTATGGGCACCAAGAAAGGTAGCTGTTATGCATTGTAAAGCCCATACAGGGAAAACTGATCCCATTGCCAAAGGAAACCAATGGGCAGATAAAACAGCGAAAGAAGCAGCACGTGTGCAATCACCACATACTTCAACTCCCACTTGCCCACTTCTACAGTTCACGAATGAAACCCCCATTTATTCAGCGGAAGAAAATGATTGGGCACAAACTGAACAATTTCATCAGCAGGATGGGTGGTGGATTGTACAAGAAGATAGGGTGTGGATACCCGACGCACTGGCATGGACTGTTGTCAGAGAAGCCCATAATAAAACCCATCTCGGTCGAGATGCATTAGCAACATTGTTGGCAAAAACTTACTACATTAATAGACTCTTTCAGCTAACTAAATATGCTGTCAATCAATGTGTTACCTGTGCAAGAAACAATCCCAGAAATGGACCTGGTCCAGCTCCTGGACATATACTACGAGGAACAACTCCGTTTCAAGTTTGTCAAATCGACTTCACCCACATGACTGCTTCAAAAAGATACAAAGCAATGCTGGTAGCTATCTGTACTTATACCGGATGGATCGAAGCCATACCCACGCGAACTGAGACTGCCAAGGAAGTAGTAACATTGCTTCTCCATAAAATTTTACCACGATACAGATTACCCCGGCAGATAAATTCAGATAATGGACCAGCTTTCACCAGTGAAGTCACGCGACGCCTGAGTCAAATTCTGGGCATCCGATGGCATCTGCACTGCGCCTGGAGACCTCAAAGTAGCGGAGCAGTTGAACGAGCTAACAGGACACTAAAAAATCAGCTCGCTAAATTGTGTCAGGAAACAAAGACTAAATGGCCAGACATCCTGCCATTAGCTCTACTACATGTCCGATGCACTCCACGGAAGTCGGGTTTAACACCTTATGAAATGATGTACGCAAGGCCTCTACCTCTTCCATCTTTTCCTGAATCGCTGCAAATACAAGGGGAAATGTCTCTCAGTAACCAACTCAAAGGACTATATAACACAGTTATTGCGATTCAAAATTACACCTGCGACACTGAACCATTAGTCCTGCTAACCCCGATTCATCCATACCAGATCGGGAATTCGGTGTGGATAAAAGACTGGGATGAGTCTGATTTCCTCCAGCCCCGATGGAAAGGGCCGTACACTGTATTACTAACTACTCCAACAGCTGTCAAAGTTTTTGGATGTCCTTCATGGATTCATTGGACACGTCTCAAACCAGCTTCAGCCAACTGGCAGGTCTCCAGGATTGGAGACCACAAATTAAGATTCACCCAAGGCAGGCCCAATGCTAGTCCTGAGTAAAAAGATATCAGTAACTGCAGCTAAATATTAATGTGTCCATTTCTCTCCTTCCTTTCAGAATCCATTACTTATGAATGCAACCATCTACGTCATAAAGCAATGTCACAGATTCCGACTTCCAAGAACTACGTTGCATCCATCTTCTACATTCACTTACTACTCTTCTGTACACCGACTACTTCTGTTTTCCTGTCCTTGAGCAAGAATTGCACCGAATGTATCAAGCTAATTCGTACTACCACTCAAACTGGATTTCAAGTTGTCTCAACAATCATCCACCAATCTCAACCACCAACTTCCTGTGCCACACTACCTGCTTGTGCCCTGAATACTACTCAAGGCTATCAATCCTTCCATCGATGTTTAGAAACTGGCAAAGTCATCTGTCATACCCCAACAACTCCTAAGTACTACAACATCACCCTCACTGCAGGTCTACCAAAGAGCTACACATCAAGTATTGTCCCAGAAGGAAAGGGCATCTTGTACTACATCAACTCCACTAAGGTTCTTATGGGAAGTGAAACGATTGTCACAATAACGTTCGATGCCTGTGAAGCCATTGATAAACACCCAAATGCACTCCACTGTGGGTCTCAAGCCTGGAAAAATTCCTATGTCTACAATCACAAATACCTCTGCCCATACAACCGTGCAGCTAATCCATCCAGTTGGCTACCATGCGGAGGGGACCTGACACTGTCAGGATGGGCTCTAGTTTGTGATTACACCGGAGGAGGTTACCATGGCTGCCACGGAATAGGACGGTTAACTGCAGTAAATGGTAATACAGTATCTATACAATGGCCTCTAAGAAGTGAAGGATTCCCTTGGCAAGATACTTGGGGATTTGGTATCGACGGAACTGGAAAAGACCCTATGACCTACATTACCATCACTCAGCGGAGAGACAAACCTCGTCCAATTATTCACCAGACTACTGTGGTGGGTTATCAATCCTTCTTCGATGAAATATCTCATGCCACTGAGGAACTAAAGAAACATACAATTTCTCAGCAAGTAAAAAACCTGTTTGTCAATTTGGCAGAAAACATAGCTCTCTCTCTCAAAGTCAAGAACTGTTTTGTATGTGGAGGAACAGATACAGGAGAGCAATGGCCATGGGAAGCCAAGGAAACATTCCAATCTGATCTTAACACCTTGAAAACCACTGTAACCTACAACCGTAAATCTCATCCATATGAGTGGGCGCTACAGACTGATGTTATTGGCAGACTATGTATCTCTCGACAACATTCACGCATCTATACCGTGCCTGTTGGAAATTCTCCATGCACAGGAGTTCTTACTGCCAACCTTACCACCCAGACATGGTGGCAGACTGAAAATTCTACCATGCCTACTCCCATCTGGACTGAATCGACTTTGAACAAGACATGGACAGCTGCGGGCGTTGCTACTACCATTTTCAATGCTCCAGATGGTTATTATTATGTATGTGGACGAAGAGCCTATGAACAATTACCAACAAGCTGGTATGGAACTTGCTTCTTGGCTACAATTCGGCCAAGTTTCTTCCTACTTCCCATCACTGCTGGGGAAACCTTAGGAGTTCCAGTATACAGTCAAATGAGACCCAACAAACGCCGAAGCACTCCTAAAGTATCCATAGGAGATTGGAAAGATCAAGAGTGGCCTCCTGAACGAATTGTACAATACTATGGTCCGGCCACCTGGGCTGAGGATGGTTCTTATGGATATAGAACACCTATCTATATGCTCAATCGAATTATAAGACTCCAAGCAGTACTGGAACTCCTGACAAATGATTCTGCCTTGGCTCTCAACATCTTAGCCAAGCAAAACACTAAAATTTTAACAGCTGTCTACCAAAATCGATTGGCTTTGGACTACCTCCTAGCCCAGGAAGGTGGTGTATGTGGCAAATTTAATCTTTCTAACTGTTGTTTACAGGTAGATGACAAGAGTAAAGTCATTGAGGAGATTACTGATCGAATGATTCGCCTGGCCCATGTACCAGTGCAGACGTGGACTGGAATACTTGACTGGACAGGTTCTTTACCCAACTGGCTCACTTCCATTCCTGGCCTTAAAGAACTCCTCTTTCCTCTGATACTTCTTGTTTTGACATGCATTCTATTTCCTATTTGTCTCCCTCTTATTTTTAGACATCTCCGATCCATGATTGAACATATTGCTGATCGGCGAGCAGCTGCTCACGTCATGATGATTACATTCCCTTCATCTGATTCTTCTGACTACGACACTAACAATGATTCGGATACTGATTCTGATAAAGAGTACCTAACTACTAACTTATAAGTCTAATAAACTCTAACCTCTAAGAATTACCATAATGGAGCCACCGTGTTGTTAGGGTAAGTCGGGCTACAAAGGGGGGTGACACCAATAGGGTCCACCCGTCTCAAACCCGTGAAGCAACCAACGACCTAACAACATATTAGGGCTCCCATTCAATGTCACTGGTATTAATTCTTATTTGTCGTTTCAGTTACTCTTCAGATATAAAGTGATACTTCTGCCTTCTCTTCAAAGTTGAAGTATCAAAGGGGGGAATGAAGGGGTTCAATTTCGTGACCCCCCTGAAGTACGAACGAACAACTGAACATCCTCCGACTAATCATGCCAGCAGTGAAACGCACAGCCATCTTGAACGTACTAATATTTGCAACGCAAATGATACGTAATGCGTAGTGACGCAGTGTCGCACTAACTTTTAGCGTAACGTAACTTAACTCCATTTTGGAATAATACTTTGTATTGTATTAATACGAATGCCGATGTAAAATGTCTAACACGTCAATTAAATGACGAAACAATAGTCTGATCATAAGCTACACCTACTAGAGGACCACGCTAGCTAATGCTTGTTCAGCAATTTGTGAAATGTTTGTTCAGCAAAAACCAGAACGCATGTGTGAAAGATAAGAGTTGTAAAGTGCATAAAAGTTTGCTCCGAAGGGGGCGTGGCATGCAGTTGTACTGAGCCTTTGTCTTAGCTGCATCTTGCTGGCAATAAAAGTCTATCTTTACGGATCAGTTGTCTGGACCTCCTTACTGACTAAAAAGAGACGGTTACAATTCCACGTGTGCTCTCCTGAACAGTGCAGAGCCACTCCCCATCCTCCAGGGCACAGAGTGAGACTAGCAGTAGGAGTATAACTGAAATGCCTCGAACTGTTTTGTGTTTAAATTCCCCATGTGCTCTCCTCAACAGTGCAGAGCCTCCCACCATCCCCCAGGGCACAGAGTGAGACTAGCAGTAGGAGTATAACTGAAATGCCTAGAACTGTTTTGTGTTTAAATTCCCCATGTGCTCTCCTCAACAGTGCAGAGCCTCCCACCACCCCTCAGGGCACAGAGTGAGACTAGCAGTAGGAGTGTAACTGAAATGCATAGAACTGTTTTGTGTTTAAATTCCCCATGTGCTCTCCTCAACAGTGCAGAGCCTCCCACCATCCCCCAGGGCACAGAGTGAGACTAGCAGTAGGAGTGTAACTGAAATGCCTAGAACTGTTTTGTGTTTAAATTCCCCATGTGCTCTCCTCAACAGTGCAGAGCCTCCCACCATCCCCCAGGGCACAGAGTGAGACTAGCAGTAGGAGTGTAACTGAAATGCATAGAACTGTTTTGTGTTTAAATTCCCCATGTGCTCTCCTCAACAGTGCAGAGCCTCCCACCATCCCCCAGGGCACAGAGTGAGACTAGCAGTAGGAGTGTAACTGAAATGCCTAGAACTGTTTTGTGTTTAAATTCCACATGTGCTCTCCTCAACAGTGCAGAGCCTCCCACCATCCCCCAGGGCACAGAGTGAGACTAGCAGTAGGAGTGTAACTGAAATGCCTAGAACTGTTTTGTGTTTAAATTCCACATGTGCTCTCCTCAACAGTGCAGAGCCGCTCCCCATCCCCCAGGGCACAGAGTGAGACTAGCAGTAGGAGTGTAACTGAAATGCCTAGAACTGTTTTGTGTTTAAATTCCACATATGCTCTCCTCAACAGTGCAGAGCCTCCCACCATCCCCCAGGGCACAGGCCATTAGGTACAGAGAAACAACATAACTTTATAAGCAGACTGACATGGTGGTGAAGGAATATGTGTCCCTGTGTCATGCTACTGTAGTTCAACCAAAAGCTGTGGTACTGATGCTGTGTATCCTTTTGTCCCCCATCTTCTACAGAGCACTCTGGTCCCAGGCAGCAGAGGTCATGTAACCGTCTCTAATCTCAGAAAGGAGGCCCAGACAACTGATCTGTAAAGACAGACTTTTATTGCCAGCAAGATGCAGCTAAGACAAAGGCTTAGTACAACTGCATGCCCCTCCCCTTCAGGAGCAGACTCTTATGCACTTTACAGTTCTTATCTTTTACACATGCGTTCTAAGCATTGCTGAGCAAGCATATTCCGGCTGAAGGGGCTACTGACCCACTCCCTAGACACCCTGGAACTTTCGTGAAACTTCTCCCATGTTCTGCAGGAGAGGCTGCCGGGACTTGCAGTTCTGGAAAGGAATTCACGAGTCTATAGTAATACAGCCCTTCACATAATACATCCATTGTTCTAATCTAGGTTACAGCAGTGAAAGCTTATCAGAGAATAAGAACAGCGAAGCCAAAAAAAAAAATGAAAATGTGCAATGTACTGACAGAGAGTTTCTCAATGTCCTAATTACAGCTGTATTGCAGACTGTAAGTAAACCCGTCATGAAGTAGGGAATTCTGGTACATGAAGTCCTGTTTGGCAGGAGTTTCAGGTTGTCCTCTGTCAGGTTGAAGCCTTCAGCCCCCTTCAGTCAGATGCCAGCTGGGAAGGCCTCGGCACCAGCCGTGATCCACCAGGGACAAGGCGGCCACCTATGTTCATGAGGCCCTTCCAGATGGATGCCATGACACAGAGGTCTGATGAGGAGGAGGAGGAGGAAGAAGAGTTGGGTCCCCCAGCAGCAGCCAAAGGCAGCCCCCTCAACCTGACCGAGGCCCTGGAAGGTCTAGAGTGGGGGACCTCCCCCACTGCTCTGGGTGCAAGCAGCCCACTCGAACTGGAGATGACTCTTCCCATGCAGGCTACCCCTGTCACTTCTCCATTTAGCCCTGCACCAGCACCTGTGGCAGCAATAGCACATCCCCCAGCACCAGTTGCCCCACCACCAGCACCACAACCAGCTACAGCAGCCCAACCCTTCCGACCGACCGAGGACTGTATCACAGGCACACAAGCAGAGCTAATCCAGATGGAACTGTGTGGTCTGAGGAGAACCGTAACACAGCAGACCCACCACTTCCAGCTCCACACTGCATCGTCCATCCAGGCATTCACCAGCATGACTGCAGTGATTGGCACACTAAACACCATACTGCTCCAAATCTCCACAACATCAACACCCCAAGCCAGTCCCTCAGGGTCCGGAGGCCGCAGGGGCTATCCCGCCAAGAATATGCCTCCTCCCACAGGACCAGCACAATGTGGCAAAGGGCCCTGAGGGGACGATCAGACCACCAAACCTGGGTAGGTCAGTTACTCCCAAACACCACTGAGATGGCCATCCTGCAGAGTTGCAGTGCTGTTGCGATGGAAGCCACGCCATCACTGCCTGCTCCCCGCAGAGTTGCACTGCCGTCGAGATGGATGCCACGCCATCACTGCCTGTTCCCCGCAGAGTTGCACTGCCGTCGAGATGGATGCCACTCCATCACTGCCTGCTCCCCGCAGAGTTGCACTGCCGTGGAGTTGGAAGCCACGCCTTCACTGCCTGCTCCCCGCAGAGTTGCACTGCCGTTGAGATGGAAGAAGATGCATCATGCAAAGCAGATGTGGCGCCACCTCCCACCCTCCTGGTCAGATGTGCCACCTGCAACCACTGCGCCACTCTGCTGTGTGCCACCTGCATCCGCTGCGCCACTCTGCTGTGGGCCACTTGCATCTGCATCGCCACTCTGCTGTGTGCCACCTGCATCCGCTGCACCACTCTGCTGTGGGGTGCTCTCTGTTCTCAAGGGCTGCAAAATCTGCCTGTGTGCTGTGGGATGACTTGTGTGCTCAAGGGCTGTTAATGCTGGTTGTGGGGTGCGTTCTGCACCTCATGGCACTTGGGCTGTCTCGTCCTGGGCCTCCTCCTGCTGCCAAGCCACTGCTGTCTCGTCCTAGGCCATCACTGCTGTTGCCATGCCACTGCTGTCTCATGCTGGGCCTTCTCCTGCTGCCGTGCCACTGCTGTCTCATCCTGGGCCTCCTCCTGCTCCCGTGCTACTGCTGTCTCATCCTGGGCCTCTTCCTGCTGCTGTGCCGCTGCTGTCTCAGCCTGGGCCTCCTCCTGCTGCCATGCTGCTGCTGAATCGTCCTGGGCCTCCTCCTGCTGCCGTGCTACTGCTATATCGCCTGGGCCTCCTCCTGCTGTGCCGCTGCTGTCTCGTCCTGGGCTTTCACTGCTGTTGCCACACCCTTCATGTGTTCCCCTGCTGCCTACATGCTGAACTCTGGGATACCTTGTCTGCTAGCCGGACATTCACTCTGCTGGCAGGCCTCTCAGGCACTTCCCTTTCAGTGCATTCTTTCAACATGGACTGCCTGGGGCCCGGGCTTTCATTCTGCTGGTGGCCCCTTCAGGCACTTCCCTTTCGGTGCACTCTTTCAACATGGACCGCCTGGGGCCTATGCCAGTCAATACATTGTATACTGCCCAGCAGTAATCTATGTATTGCAGGATCCAAGCTATTGGGGTGCCACTTCCTGTTTCTCAGTTCCGAGGTAATCATGCTTTGCCAGTACTGATAACACCCACTACCTGCATATGTGTGTGTAGTATACTCCTTATGGTGGAGTGATGTAGCACAGACTTAGACCATTTTGGATCTATTAGCTATCTAGTACTTGCAGATAATGACTACCTAGGAACATCTAATGTATGGTTAAACTGCTTCGAACAATTCACTATACCCTGCACAATGCTGTCAGGAATAAATCTCCGGTTTAACCTGCCACCTTTTGTGTCCTCTTTATGTTCCTAATGCGCCCTTGCTGTACACCCCCCACACCTTGCATGCTGCATCACACGTTGCACCAATGCAGAGTTTCACAAATGCCCCCTGTCTGAGGTTCAGTATAGCAACATCTGCACCTGCCATTGACATACCTTACAGTTAGGTTCATGTACTATGAGGGTACTAAGGGGGACCCTACAAAGTAAACATTAGGGGAGTACATGACATGTCCCTCACAGTAGAAAGGGTACTTTTCCTCAGTACAAGGAATGCACAGTAGGGGAGCGTTCTGATGTATGCCTGCTCTTATGATCTGTGTGGAAAGGGGAAAGGGTGGGCAGCAGTCTATTCGAATTGCAGTGCTCATGTCAGGCACTGTTGGCCGTGATGACTCAAGACAGGTCTTTCTTACCAGTGTTCAGTATTATAGCTATCTCGGCCTGACAAACGCCACATATAAGAGCCTAACAGATGGTAAAGTACTAACCGAGTTTGCTTCTTATATTGGTCTCTCACATGTGCTGGTAAATGGAGGATGCCTTCCACCAACTCTGTGTGACAAACAGGTTGCCAACCTCTGGTGCCATGCAGGATATCCATTATAGTGGTGGATCATGCATACACTAAATTTCAAGATGCTATTGGCATACAATAGTGTGTAGTCATTCTCATCTGCACATGCTAAGCATGTACCCTGTGCATACTGATATATCAGTGTACATCCCCACCATGGCAACCTGTACATGGATTCCTTGTGTGGCAGGGAAGGTTTCCTATAGTTACTGTCCTAGCCTTAAGGTTGTGGGCCACTGAAAGGTGAGGCATGGGAAGGGTTATGTAGCTATCTGCATGCTGTGTATTAAAACAGTTGCACAGCCTGTCAGCGGACAGGTTACTAGGCTGTTGCTAGTCGTACGGAGAGGTTAATACATTAATGCTAATGTGTCGTGTACATGGTGCAACCTGTGTAAGGCATGTTCAACCGGCCTTCAGGATGTCGATATGGTGTCCCTGTGCACACAGATGTGATGACTGCTGGTGTGCAGTCAGTGTTAACTACCATGGGCAGAAAAGGGCAAAGGTTACAGGAAGTGGTGACCATCCGTTATGACACCCATCCCTCCGGTGCTGTCTCCCAGCTGTGGGGTGTGCATGCACCCTTTATAAGGTTCGCCACATCCAACATGTGAACACTGCGTGATGGGCAACACTGTGTGGTCCACAGTCCTATAGTCTCTTCACATATCTTACCTCACCAGACACAGATATACAAGCCACTCTCCAAGGTTTACTGACATTGTTGATAGTGCATGTTGTTTGGACAACCAGTGCAGTCCACTGACAGGAATCTGTCAGTGTTGAAAAATATTAGGTATACATTAATGACTATTAACAGTACAACTAACATTAACATGCTGCAGAACCCCACTGGACTTTCCTCCATATAGGTGTGCTGTTCAGAAGGTTCCAGGTAACCAATGTTGCTCAGACATCATTATCAGCAGAATATTAGTGTTTGCACATATTGTATGACCTGTGCCACCATCACATAATATACTCACATTAATCCTGTTCTTCTACAAACTCTGTTTTGAGGCTCCTGTACCTGCAAGCCTTTCTTGAGGGACCTCATATGAATGGGACATATACCCTCCCAATGGAGCGATATGGGTGCATCTATCTCATTCGGAGGGACATGTAGGCCCATATCTGGCCCATATTCCCTCTATTGTTGCACACAGCTCAGTTAGCACTAACTGGAGAAACCACTGTCCGGCAGCTCCTGTGGAAAACATAGTTCGGCAGTGAGCGAAAGGGGTCTTGTCCACATATAGGCTGTCAGGCATTGCCATAGTCCCGTGTGAGGCTGTATATATCACCAGGTGTCCCACACTTCTGTACTCCATTATGTGTAGGTTTGTGCGGCCATGGAGGACACAATCCCTGACAGATGGTCTGCCAGTGTAAGTGGACATGCGGAAGCTCGCAGCCATCTACCTCTTGCCATACATGGTGTAAGGTGTTGCCTAGATGTCCAGTCCACTGTGTGGCCTGTGTATGTAGTGGTTCACAGGACAGGCGCAACACTGAGCACTGCAATGCTGTTTGTCAGCATCCTTAGTCACAGCTTGCTTCCCTGACACATTCCACCTCCTGAAGGACAGGTTGCCATGTCCGGGAATACAGCATGTAGCGTTCAGCCTCTTTAACGTCTGCGCATCCAGCTAATGTAGCTCCTGGACCACAGAACTGTGGTGCTGCATGGGGCACTATTGTTAAGGATGCACATGTGCTTGCCCAAGTGGCAGGTATTACCACACTGTAGCTGGGAATGGCAAGGGCTCATGGCTACTTTGGCCCTCCTGATATCCCCTTGTGGAGGATATCTCCGGGTGCAGGCATGTGGCCTGCTGCCTGAAGGGTGCATCCTTATACGGTACAGTACATGAAGGCTGTATGTGTAAATTGGTATGTGGCATTTACAGAAGCTGGGTGGGATGGCCTTCGATATATTGTGGGCGGACTGGGTAGAGAGAGGGGTCTGGTCAGAGTGCAGACCTAGCATTATCCCAACTGTTCACCTTCCAGGCCAGTGTGCCATTGTAATGTACAGTATGAGGGTGACAGTGCAGTTAATCCAACATACCTTATCACCCACAAATGGTTCCAATATTGTGAGAGTGCAAGACATTCACTAGGCACCCTGTCTGAACCCGTGGCATCCTCATCACTGCAAGTAGCAAGCGTGGAAGCAGCTGTTGTTGTACAGTTATGTGTTTCAGCTAGTGGATTGTCACTGACACTCATCCACGTGCAGCTGTTCCACAGAGCTCTGGAATATGTTGCCCATATGTTGTGTGCTGAAAGGCTGGTACCCTCTATCCAGACACCTAGCACACATTCATCGTTCCTGCTCATTTATCACCTATTCTCCCGATACCTCCCCTTGTTTGGTGCCGCACAGGAGTACGACACATTTTAGGAAAGGGGAGTGGGCTGTACACCTGCATAGCCCTATATCCGGCCCCCTTCATCCATACATTCCACCCTGTGCAGCCTCCTCTTGTGTTCTGCCATCTCCATATGGAAGACACATGGGTAATGTGGGATCAGCGAAAGCCGTATGTTCCAGGAACACATTCACATATGAGTATGGAGGTCCTTTATTTGGACGTCAGGACCTGTGCTAGAAGACTGTGTGATCATCTGTCAATTGTGATGGATTACCAGTGGACATTAGTTTGTCATAATACTCTGCTGTAAGGCAGCTATGATGATGGCGTAGGTACAGCCAACACAGTTATGATGGCCTCTGTTTGGAGGAGCGTGAATGACAGTGTGTCGGTTTACCAGAAGCGTACCGTGGGGGTAGAAATGCCTGGTCGGAGGTGCTTCCACAGTACACAGCATGCTTTCTGTGCTATTGAACCAACTGCAGTGGGTAACGTGGCACCAGCCACACCCAGATCTGTGCCTTGTGGCACTCTGACTCATTTGTGTGCGGTTGTACAGGCCATCTGCTGAGGGCCTGGGTGAAGAGGCACTATGTTACAGTCCTGACAGCCTCATTGGCAATGTGCACAGATCTCCATGTTTTTCTAGATTGCAGGCAGCTATTTTCTGAACCTTATAAACATTTGAAGGGCACGTGACACCACATGGATGGGGACTGCATCACTGTTACATCCTTGGGATGTGACTTGGATCCTTGGGGGACCCTCCTGACCCCCACAAGACTTGCCAAAAGTCCAGCGGGGGTCCGGGAGCGACCTCCTGCACTCGGACCGTCGGCTGTAAGTATTCAAAATGACGCCGATAGCCTTTGCCCTTACTATGTCACAGGGGCTACCGATGCCATTGGTCAGCCCCTGTCACATGGTAGGAGCACAAGATGGTGCCGGCCATCCAGTGCTCCTACCATGTGACAGGGTCCGGCCAATGGCACGGATACCCTGTCACATGGTAAGGGCAAAGGGCCATTGGCGCCATTTTGATTAGTGGCAGCCGACAGCCCGGGAGCAGGAGATTGCTCCAGGGACCCCCACTGGACCACCAGGTACCTATAAAAAGTTTTTGGGGGGGTCAGGAGGGTGGGGGAAGCTAAGGGATTAGTTTTAAAGGGTCAGGGTGGGTTTAGGGGTTATTTTGTGTGCCGTTTTTCCTGCCCTCCCCCAAAACGATAAGAGAACCCCCATGATCATCGTGGGGTTTTCCTATCGTTTTGGGGGAGCCCCTGATTTCTGACGATTTTGAAAATATCGTCTGATATTTTCAATCGTCCGAAGCCCGATTCACATCCCTACTGTGTTGTTCACTAACTCCATCAGATAATGTGTCCCATATCTGGCATGAAACAGGTGTCTGGTACACATTGGCTGCAAGGTGTTATGTAGACACCAAGACTGAGCTCTGCTGCTGTTCCATCAGTAGTTGTACTGTCACTAAACAGTTCGTACTGTTAGTGGGGACATGATGGCCAAGGCGTAACATACTATACTAATATTCACATACCATATTCATGTACCATATCCCGATGAACACATGTGCACCTCAGGATTGACATTCATACACAAAATAAATGGTGGCTGCAGCCTTTGAAGCCCTAACTTCCCTGATCTGACAGCTATGCCAGGCTTCCCATTGACCTCCACATCACAGTCACAGCCAACTACATGATGTGAGCAGCGATTATTGTCAAGTGGTAATGCATGGATATGTAGGCCTGAACACACGTACGTGCATATTCGCTTAGAGGGAGGCCAGTGAAGGGTGTGTGTGAAACACAACCACCGACTCATGGGAGTAGGCACTATACAAACTGACCGATGTTTCATGTCTGTACTACCTGTGGTTATGGAGTCTGATACACATTATTATTGTCCCCAAGACAGCACAGTGGGCTACATACTGCCATAGCAGTGTGGGAGAGCAAACTATACATGCATCTCCTTTCATTCACAACAATTCCTTTTAGCAGCATACAGCCGGCACGACCATGTGCATGCAAGAACATAGGTGGCTTTCCTTTCGGCCAGCTGCAATGACCCCAGAGGTGTGTGGATGTGGGATGCTACAGTGATAAGGGACCTTCAGATACGTCTGTGCAGCGCCAGATGCTTTTGTTTCTCAAGCACCCATTCATGAGGCATCAGGATGTTGTAGGGCTGGTATGTGTTCCCTGCTGTGTATTGAGGCTGTGCTGCCTAGGCCCTCACTGATACCACTTGCTGACTGAAGGGTTGTTAGTGTTGCTGCAAGACGCACATGACAATAATATTGAGGGTTCGCAAATAAGGGAAATGTGACGTATGTAGGGTTCATGAGTCCTAATGGCCGTAAATGAAGCACCTATATGCATGTCACAGTGATGGCATTAGGGACTGACAGGTAAGGGCCATTACAGGTACAATTGGTGTAAGGTGTTAGCAAATCTGGTGAGGCCTGTGAGTGTGTTGTGTCTCAAGAGGACAAGTGTGTACAGTACTTTCATCCTTGGTGGCACGTCAGTATGTAGCTAGTGCTTCATCCAATGCCACTGAATCAGTAACACACATTGAGCACCTCAGCAGTGCCTCGAGCCAGCCCTTAGGCACCCTGTTATGGGCTATACCCTCAGATGTAGAGCACCACCCCCAAACTCTTGTTGGGTAGACAGACTTAGCAAGTCAGGCAAGTAGCAGACTAAAAAATAGGTCTGCACATTAAAATATGTCCTAACCCATCATTGTGCGAACTGCCCTGCTGGGGCAGGGTTTTGTCCCATGCCTTCCTTAAAAGTATGTCTGTATAAGGTGTTGGCGACGCTGGCTGCCACTGACTGTGTTCTCATGCAGGCGTGCACGCACACATGGGGGATCAGGTCTGAGATCAGGATCGATAGCCATAGGTATTCCATGCCAAAGAGCCACATTATGGAAAACACAGCAAAGTAGGATTATCCTAGCAACCTTAGGGGGAGCATACAGTAACGCTCCCCCAGTCTTGTCCAAATATCGGAAGTGGCTCTTCAGAAGGCCAATGGTACGTTCAATGACTGAGCGTGTGGCACGTAAGGCCTCATTAAAGGCCATCTGTTGCGCCGTGGCAGGCCGGAGGATTGGGGTCACAAGCCAGGGCCTACATCCATACCCTGAGTCTCCTGTGGCAATGAAATAGGCAAGCCATTACAAATTATGATGTTGTGTCACATGGGTATAAGTGCTCAATAC
This sequence comes from Rhinatrema bivittatum, assembly GCF_901001135.1. Taxonomy (NCBI): domain Eukaryota; kingdom Metazoa; phylum Chordata; class Amphibia; order Gymnophiona; family Rhinatrematidae; genus Rhinatrema; species Rhinatrema bivittatum. Next base: position 363,627,903 of record NC_042620.1, on the reverse strand, counting down.
TAGGGATGTGCAGAGCAAAATTTTATGTTCATATTTTTTATGTCCGAAAGGGGGTCCCACTTGCGGCCAATATGGACATAAAAAAAATCCAATGAGTTGGGTATATGTACATATGTGCAAAAAAAAAATTTAAACCCCCTCACCCTCCTTAATCCCCCCCCCAGACTTACCACAACTCCCTGGTGATCGAGCGAGGAGTGAGGACGTCATTTCTGCAATCCTTGGCGAGAAGCATGTGACGTCGGTGGCACGTCGAGTGACGCGGCGTCACGTGATTCCCGGCTCGTTCGCGCCGGACGGCTCGTTCGGCCCAAAAAGAACTTTTGGCCAGCTTGGGGGGGGCGTCACGTGATTCCCGGCTCGTTCGCGCCGGACGGCTCGTTCGGCCCAAAAAGAACTTTTGGCCAGCTTGGGGGGGCCTCCTGACTTGCCGGGAATCACGTGACGCCGCGTCTGAGTGACGCGGCGCCACGTGATTCCCGGCTCGTTCGCGCCGGACGGCTCGTTCGGCCCAAAAAGAACTTTTGGCCAGCTTGGGGGGGTCAGGAGGCCCCCCCAAGCTGGCCAAAAGTTCTTTTTGGGCCGAACGAGCCGTCCGGCGCGAACGAGCCGGGAATCACGTGACGCCAGCGTCACTCGACGTGCCGCCGACGTCACATGCTTCTCGCCAAGGATTGCAGAAATGGCGTCCTCACTCCTCGCTCCATCACCAGGGAGTTGTGGTAAGTCGGGGGGGGGGGATTAAGGAGGGTGAGGGGGTTTATATTTTTATTTTGGCTCAACAATCGCGATTTCCCACATATCGAACATATCTATGTTCGATATGTGGGAAATCCGATCGCTTATGTCGAATCAATTTTTTAAGTAAAAAAAAAATATGAGTTGCGTTTTACTAATGCGGTCAATCCGAATGCACACCCCTACTCAATACATGCAGTAGAACCGGATGGGACGAGGCAGGCTATTCTTGTATGCTAACACCCTATTTGTGGGGCTCCATGCTTGCTTTGTCCCACAGAAGGTGTGCTGCTATTAGGACGTATAGCATGTGAAGGTCCCCTAAAGAGTGACATTTATGTCAGCAGTGTGTATGTGGTAGGTCCGTAACCTCACGGTCCTTAAAGATTATATTCCTGTGTTTGGATCGTATGCATCATGCACTCGAGTCATTGTGTACGGACATATCGGCTCAACCTGACCTTATATGTAGGTATGCATTCCCAATAACAGACATGTTGTAAACTGCCTGCCCCTGAAAGTGCCCAACTGACTGGAAGTGATCATGAGAAGTATCATGAACGTCAGGACATCAGGAACACATGTGGAAGTGAGCTGCCCTTACATCACAGTTGTAGAATCACCTTTGACAATGGCAATATCCATGGCTATACCTAATATGTGTAGGCTGTCCACTAGTGCAGTGGAGGAAGCCATGCCACATACAGGCCATACTTGGGCTGCTGTGTACCTCGTGCTTGGCAGAACATGGCAACTGGTTGGGTGCATGAGCCATTGCACCAGTTAAGGTTACACTATGAGCCACTGAGGCCTGTTGTGATGGGGACATATCACTCCATCCGTACAGGCATATACAACACATTTGTGTCCATTACAGAGATAAACATTGCATATCCGGTCGATGTATTGAAACGTGTTTCTTACCTACAAGCCAACCATCACCGTACAGGCCAGCTTCGAATTTGTGACACAGAGATGATTGCCTGAGTATGAAGGAATTGTGGGCTGATCCCGGAAAGCTGGACATCACTGAAAGAATCCGCATTCCAGCATCACACACCACTTGCATGTTGAGGGAGTGGAACTGCTTTCTGTTGCGGTATGCTGCCTCCATCTGATGGGGTGGAATGATAGCCACATGAGTGCAGTCAATTGCTCCAATGACATTCGGAAAGCGGGCAATGGCATAGAAACCACGCTTGAGGTCGATCAGGTCCAGTCTGTTGCGCAGAAAAGCTATGTATCGAGGCATGTGGGCCATAACTGCTTCAATGACCTGGTCCAGACACCGTGAAAAAGTGCTCTGTGACATCTCACCCACAACAGCTACTGTGGATTGGAAGGAGCCACTTGTTATGAAGTGCAGGGCGGCCAAGAGTTTGGTGAGGCCGGGGACAGCATGGCTCTTGCGGGTTCGAGGCTCAAGGGCACCTCGTATGTCTTCATATATTTCCAGGATGGCACGAGAGCTGAGGCGATACCTGGTGATCACAGCGTCCTCTGGCATACCCAGCAATGAAGTTCGTGGACAATAGATCCGATGCCTGTATCTGCAGCGTCTGTGTTGGGCCTGCTCAGCCATGGAGTGAGCCTGCCCCATACACAGGGAATGTGTATATGGTGTTGGGAACATGGGCCTACTAAGAACAAGCCTTTTTATTGGGTAGCAATAGCTTTGTAGGTGTGTGGGGATTGGGTTTAACCATTTTCGCACAGCGCGATAATATCACGGGGCGCGCTATATGCAGCGATACATTCTATCGCAATTGAAAGAGGTGTAGTTATTGGCTGCATTAGGAGCCTCGCTAACAGCGCAGACGTTTCGCGTTTTGCGGTAAACCCTACTTTACATATGTCCCGCCCCAACTCCGCCCCCTGAATACTAAATTTAAAATTTGCATTCACAAACCGCGATAACAGCCTTTATCGTGGTTTAAGATCTTTTCGCGCGTGATACACCCGTATCGCGCGCGTTAAGCCCTTGGAAAATAACCCCCAGAGTCTGGCTAACAATACGGAGCAGAGTCAATGCTGGGGGGAGGATTGGCAGGAGAGGTGAAGGGTGACTTTCTAAGATTGAGGAGATTAGGAGGGGGGGATGGGAAGGGGTAGGGAGAGAAGGGGAAAAGGGTTATGGGAAGGCTTTTTTTTCGAAGATACTATTCTGCAACCTCCTTGTATAACAGAAAAATCTCTCCAGTCTTCTCTTGCTTTAAAATAAGGATAATATATATTAGGGATATTCAGGGCCAAAAATGTTTGTTTTTGTTTTACATTTGTCATTTTTTTATGTTTTTGCATGTTTTAATGTTTTTGTCTTTTTTATTTAGATTCATTTTCAGCAAATAGCGCACACACATCAAAATGGTATAATACTGCATGGATAACGCCCACATAAGAAAAAGGGGCGACTTAATGATAATTTTAGAATTACCACACCATGCACAGGTAGTGTATTGTGGGGTGTGGTAAAATTTGTGTGCCCTGCAATACTTCTGTTTTGTAGCTTGCAAAGTGCCCAGAAAGGTAGCTATTACTATTGAGTAGAGATGTGAATCGTGTCCTCGATCGTCTTAACGATCGATTTCGGCTGGGAGGGGGAGGGAATCGTATCGTTGCCGTTTGGGTGTTTAGAATATCGTGAAAATCGTTAAAATCGTGAACCGGCACACTAAAACCCCCTAAACCCCACCCCCGACCCTTTAAATTAAATCCCCCACCCCCAAATGCCTTAAATTACCCTGGGATCCAGCGGCGGTCCATAGCTAAATCGGGGGAAGGGGGAGGGCAGGAAAACCGGCACACTAAATCCCCCTAAAACCTACCCCCGACCCATTAAATCCCCCCCTCCCGAACCCCCCCAAATGCCTTAAAGTACCCTGGGGTCCAGCGGCGGTCCGAAACGGGCTCCTGCTGTTGAAGCGTGTTGTCTTCAGCTGGCGCCATTTTGCAAAATGGCCACCGCAAAATGGCGGCGGCCATAGACCAACACGATTCGACCACAGGAGGTCGCTTCCGGACCCCCGCTGGACTTTTGGCAAGTCTCGTGGGGGTCAGGAGGCCCCCCCAAGCTGGCCAAAAGTCTCTGGGAGTCCAGCGGGCGTCCGGGAGCGATCTCCTGCCGCGAATCGTTTTCCGTACGGATAATGGCGCCGGCCCTAGCTTGATGGACTCTATAACAGGGTACCATCAAGTTAGGGTGAGAGAACATATTGCCCCTCATTTTAATTAATCCCGCCCAAACCTCTCCCCAATCCCGCCCCTTCAAAAAATGTGCATTCGTGCTGTACAGTAACATGATTATTGCATGCGTTATGGCATTAATGCCATAATACATTTTGATGAATGAAAACTATGAAAATTATTTGCCAAAAGCTAATGTGAAAATTTTGGAGTTTAATGTTCCAAATTTGTTTAGTTTCATATGAAACAAAAATGGGCTCATTTCTCCCATTTTACATTTTTATTTCAAACAAATACACATCTCTACAATATAGTCCCATCATGAACTAGAGATGACTTCCCCATATTCTCTTACCATAATAATTTAATTTCAAATTCCATTTATATGATACCTTCTTAAAAAAAAAGCTTAAAATATAGCAATCAAATACAATAGCATATACATCAAATATAATATAAACATCAAATAACCAGAGCATCAAAACAATAGTAAGTACAAATATATAACAACCTACACATTAAATATCAAAGTATAAAAAACAATAATAAATTATCAAGCATCAGGATGGTTTAGGCTGGTCAAATTATTCCATTGACTGCCTCTAATTCTTATATAGTGCTGCCATTTGCTTGGGAACTTTTTACTGCAACCGTTTTCTTAAAGTAAAAAAAAATAATTTCTTATACATGAGAAGGATAATATTCAAAATATTTTACTTGAGTAACTAAGCAATTCTAAAAGAATAAATACTGGAGAATACAACAAATCATGGTAAAAAGCTATTACCAAAAAATGTTTACAATACTTTAATGTAACTTTGAAATGATCATATAGTCCAAAATATATATTTTTATTTTTTATTTTTTTAAATTTATGCTTTATTGCTTTACATAATTACAAAGACATACTTTGCTCAGAAATACAAAAACATAAAATCTTTCACAATTTCACATATTGTTCCATCCAAAAAGTAAAGAATCAATTATTTAGACCACAATCTTTGGAAGGGGGTGAATAGGAATTTCGGGAGTCTCGAAAGTTAATTTTACAAAATTAGAAATTAGCTTTGTAGGCTATACAATTTACCATCACAAACAATAGACCTGCTTTATTCCACATGGTCCTCTTTTGGGGAGGAGGTTAATAAGACTTTCTTTCTAGAATCTAGAAACATTCTTAATTGTTCCGGGGCATAAAATATATATACATATATATATATATCTTTATAATAAGTAACCACGCACTTGCACGGATATCTAAGAAGAAAAGTTGCCCCTATCAGAATCAATTCCTGCCTCATTGAAAGAAAGGCTTTCCTCCTCTCCTGCGTTGTTTTTGATAAATCTGGGAAAATTTGGACACGTTGTCCCATAAAACTTTCTCCCATATGCTGAAAATAATATCTCATTAACAAACTCACATCAGATTCAACTACTAAAGAAATAAGTAATGTCACTCTCTCATAAATTTCTATGGAGGACTCCAAGAGATCAGTTAAATTATTCAAATCTAATTGTGGCAAATTTCCCTCTCTAGGTTTATTATATGGCAAGAAATAGACTTTATTCACAGATGGTATACATTCATTTGGTATTCTTAATATCTGTAACATATATTTTCTCAATGTTACTTGAGGCTGCTCCCCTATAATCTCAGGGAAGTTCAAGATTCTTAAATTTAATCTCAATTTTCGATGGATTCCACTTTTCTATGTACCACTTGTTTATCTTGGATTAGCATTTGACAAATGTTCTGAGTCAATTTTACTTCTTCTTGTAAAGTGGAAATCTTGTTTGAATTTTCCTGTATTAAATTATCATGTTCTTGGGACACTTTATCCAACTTTCCTGCCTTGTAAGTCCCTGAAAAGTGGGGCCAAAAAAAGGCTACCAACTTCCATAAGGAGTCTAAAGTAACCATGTCTGATTTTTGGAAGTCCTTATACACTAGGCCTCCCTGCTGCCCTCCTAGATCTTCCTCTACATTCTGTTCCCCGATTTCCTCTAATCGAGGTAACTCACCACCTCCAACGAGGCCTAGCAGAATTGAGGCTGCAGCTCCTATCCTTTCTGGGCTTCCAGGCTCTTCTGCTGTCTCTGGCCCTTGCCTCGCTGATTCCACTTCCTCCAGCTTTTTCACAGAACTCCTCGGATCTGTTTCCAGCACCATTGAAACGGAGAGGGTTTGTAGTCCTGGCGCTACTGGATATCGCAGGTCTGAAGGGCTAAGAAATGTTTCCCCTGATGTGAACAGCGCTCCCAATGGTGCTCCATCTGCGGGGACTTTAGCTTCCCCAATCGGTTAAACTGCAGCCAGTTCCGGGATTGTACGCTGTCCTGGTAGAGTTGGAGGTATGGAGGGATACACCCTCACTCAGCCTTTTCTTTTAGGAGGCATATCGATTTTCTTAGAGGTAAAATTCAATATTATCAGAAAAATCCTGGAACAGCTCCGCACTGCCGCTGCTAGCCTACCGCCATCTTGGCTCCACTCCCTGCTTTATTAATAATTCATATTTATTTATTTTATTGAAATTCTACAAAATGTTCAATGCTGGGTACATCTGAATATTCATAATAATTTTGGGGCAGATTTTTAAAAAGTATGCACACGTGTACTTTTGTTTGCGCAACCGGCGCAAACAAAAGTACGCCAGATTTTAAAAGATACGCACATAGCCGCTCATATCTTTTAAAATCTGGGGTCGGCGCGCGCAAGGCTGGCAAAATCGGCAGCCTGAGCACGCTGAGCCGCGCAGCCTGCCTCCATTCCCTCCGAGGCCGCTCCGAAATCGGAGTGGCCTCAGAGGGTACTTTCTTTCCGGCACCCCCACCTTCCCTTTCCTTCCCCAAACTAACCTGCCCCCCGGCCCTAACTAATTTCCCCCCCCCACCTTTATTTCAAAAGTTACACTTGCCCAAGGCAGGCATAACTTGCGCAAGCCGGCATACCATGTTCCGGTCCAGGGGCTGGTCCGGAGGCCGCTTCCACGCCCCTGGAATGCCCCTGGGCCAGAACAATGCCCGTGCTCCCACCCCAGGAACGCCCCCGATGATGCGCCAGCCGCCCCCTAGGAAAGCCCTGGGACTTACGTGCGTCCCGTGCCTTACGCGCACTGCCGAGTCTATGAAACATAGGCTCGTGGCACGCAGGGGGTGGAAGGGGCAGCTTTTCGGGGGTTACGTGTGTATCTTACGTGCATACCCCTTTGAAAATCTGCCCTTTAATGTGCAAATACAAACCTCTGTAAAACACTTTTATCCCTTTTTCACATATAGGCCTATATTTTCTAAAACACCACGGCGTCGTGACTCGCGCGGTGCAGGGGGGCAGGGGGGTGAAACTGGGGGTGGGATGATGGGCCGGCTTTTGCACCCAATAGCGCCATCATAAAAGGTGGTGCTATTGGGCGCAAAATGGGCAGCGAAAAGGCTCCTTACCTTTTCGCCATCCACGCTGTCTTCGCGGCATCCGCCCCGACTCCTCCTCTTCCAGGGCAGACGCCACCCTGATTCTGCCCCTTTTTAGCTATCACACGCAAAAAGGGACTTTTTGCGTGCGAAACGTCCCTTTTTGCGTGCGCTAGCTTTAAAAAATGACCCCCATAATAAGCTGTGGGAGTTATTTTAATTTACATGAAGAACTTTGTGATGTAGCAGGTAGGAAAATAGTGGAACAAAGCTAATCACCAACAATAAATGTGGATCAATATTACTTGCAGTAGAGCTTAGCATAAGGATTTCTAAATATGCTAATTTTACATGCTGTCTCAATATTTTTTAGTCTGCTTAATAAGTAAGAAGTTGAATTGGGAACAGGAAATATCTGCTAACTTCCTGAGAAGGCTAGTGCTTGGACTGCCTATGACTCATGGAGTAACAAGATATCTGAAAGCAAGACAATAGCTTAAGACATAAATCTTCTGAAATGTAAATTCTAAATAGCGCTAACTATACTTGCAAAATCTGGACAAGAACAGAAATTATAGTATAAGTTTATTGTAATTAACAGTGTTCCTCAGAATACCAGAGGGAAAATGCCTTTAGCCATCTCATGGTTTTCTCAGGGCCTGTTTGTCTCTCAATATTCCCAGATACATTGACTCACAACAGGGAGACTGTGAGGGAGGCATCTCTGTTTAAATCTTTCTTTTATTACTGTGATACTATTTGTCTTTGATGATTAAAGCAATATTTGCTGTGATACTATTTGCCTTTGCTGGTTTTTACCATATTTTACAATATTTAGTAAATCAAGTATTTGCTTTCACAAATTTCTGTTTGTGTATTCTATGATATGTATATATACCACTACTTATTCCACCATTTACATAAGCCATTAGTATAATAACATAGTCACATACAGACAAACATAAAAACAAAAATGAAACCCTAAGCTAAAATGCCCCAAATTTACAAAATATAAAACAAAAAAACCCCCAAACTACATATACTATACTATTTGCACAAAACTGCACATAAGCCTGCTATACTGGGTCCCTAAAAAAGTTCAACATAATCTTTAAAAAGAACTTCATTCAGGTATTTCCAGGAGCACTAGTGAGGCCAAACAAACCACCTGCAGATATTCTCAAAACTGCCACTGATCCTTGGTATAATTACATAAGCTGCAACATGCAGCACACCTATATCCAGGATGCTCCAGGAGGAAGATAGTTTATCACCGGTTGTTCATGCTTGCCATAATCCCAATACAGTTCATGTGCAATAATGTCCAAATCATTCCTGGGTCAAGTCACAAGTCTGTCAGCATGACTCGAGTATCTGGCTCTGAGAGTACCCATCCAGTCCACCACAAAAGACCTAGGCCTGACGTCCAATGTTAAAAATTCTCTTAATAATTTGCTTGACCACACTGAGACCAGGCCAGCAGGAAAACAAATTCAAGGTCCTTGCAAAGCTTCGATCCTGCATAGGGTGTGCTGCCAACCTCCCATGCAGCAGCTTTACACAGTCATAAACACTGAAGTTGCTTAACTTTCGCGATTATTTCTCCTGGCCTAGCAACCCTGCAGTGTTCCTCCCCACCTTGCAGTTAAGGAAAAATGATGCTTTATAACTTGAGCTAACTAGTAGGGATGTGCAGACCAAAAGTTTAAGTTCATAAGTCCATAAGTCGAAAGGGGGGGTCATTTGCGGTCAATATGGACATATGGAGAATTCCATAAGTTGAGTCTATGTCCATATGTGCAAATAAAAATTTAAACCCCTCACCCGCCTTAATCCCCCCCCTCCCCAAGACTTACCAAAACTCCCTGGTGGTCCAGCGGGGTCAGGACCCCATTTCTGAACTCCTTTGCAAGGAGCACGTGAGGTCGGCGTCACGTCGGAGTGACGCGGCGTCCCGTGATTCCCCTCGGGTCCGCTCCCGGAACCCTCGTTGGGCCCAAAAGTGCCCCCCAAGCTTGGGGGGGCCTCCTGACCCCCCCAAGCCGGCCAAAAGTGCCTTTTGGGCCCAACGAGGGTTCCGGGAGCGAACCCGAGGGGAATCACGTGACGTTGGCGCCACGTTGGAGTGACGCGGCGTCACGTGATTCCCCTCGGGTCCACTCCCGGAACCCTCGTTGGGCCCAAAAGGCACTTTTGGCCAGCTTGGGGGGGTCAGGAGGCCCCCCAAGCTGGCCAAAAGTTCCTTTTGGGTCCAACGAGGGGTCCGGGAGCGGAACCGCGATAGACCACGTGACGTCGGCGTCACATCGGAGTGACGCGGACGTCACGTGATTCCCCAAGCATCCGCTCCCAGACCCTCACGGAACTTTTGGCCAGCTTGGGGAGTTTTGGTAAGTCTTGGGGGGGGGGATTAAGGAGGGTGAGGGGTTTAAATTTTTATTTAGATCAACAATCGCGATTTCCAACGTATTCAACATAGCTATGTTGAATAAGTTGGAAATCCGATCGTTTACGCCTCATCACTTTTTTAAGTTAAAAAAAAAAAAAAGTTGCGTTTTCCATTTAAGTTCAAAACGAATGCACACCCCTACTAACTAGTTGCTGGTATTCCTTCTCCCACTGCTTTGTGCATCCTACCTCTTTTGCAGCTCTGCTTAGGCTGGTCACTCTGGCTCCTCTGCTTCTGAGCTTTCTTCTTCCTGCTGCTTCTTTGTGGTTGCACTAAAGAAGAGAACAACACTTCCTTCCTTTCTTTATCTATTCCTCCTATTAAGGTGGGAGAGACATTGTCCCATCTAACTCCCTAAGGTCCCACCCCACAGATCATCTGTGGGGTGGGACCCAATCCCTGTCCATATTGGGTTTTGTAGTTCTCCTGATTTTTACTTTGCTTTGTTCTTTGGGGGGGGGGGGGGCTCTTTCTTTGTCATATACTTCTAGCATTTCCTCTGCAGCCCTTGGGGTCTGCTCTGTGGCATCTCCATCACAGTATCCAGTAAGTCCTGGCAAGGACAACGAGCAAGGGAGCATTTCTGTGCATAAAATCAAAATAAGGTGCTTGACCATTGTGAAGAATATTTATAATTGCAGAAGTTGTGTGAGATGTCTTCTAGATGTGCTGTTGTGATGTAATACAAAAATCATTCACAGCTTTCCACTTTTATAAAATTTCACTCTTAACCTTCAACCAACCTATTCTCATACAAAAGAGAATACTGGTTAAGGATGTGCACAGATTTTCATTCAGATGTTTAGTTTGGTTTCTTGATTCATTTGGTTTAGATCAGAAGCTCATTCACTTCAATCGGGTCATTTGTTTTATGTTGTTTCCATTAAAGTCAAAGGAAGAAGCAATTCATCCTATTTTTAACTCTAGCTATGGGGTGGTTTCATCCAAGTTTTATGAAACTTGCTGGCAGGCATCAGCAGCAGAAGCAACATCGGCCAAGACTCCAAGGATGGCATAAATACTCGACGGTACCAAAAGAGGGGTAAAAGCCACAGTGGCATGAACAGCCCAAGCCACTATGAGAAAGGCAAAGTAACACAAGTTGTTGCATTAACACCCCACAACACCAAAAGAGGTGGGAAAACAGTACAAACAATAGCATGACCACCCAAAGTCATCAAAAGGGAGACAAAGGGCACCAGTAGTGTCATTAACACTCCAAGACAGAGTAATGAAATTGGCAGCATGTATAGTGGCATGAAGCCCAAAGGCATGGAATGCCCACACAAGAATTAATGCATTACTCTATTGCACTGGCTCTTTTACAAAGCAAGAAGATGGGTCTAAGTTACCATAATACACAAAGACTACACATACTGCAAGAAATAAAGAGGTAAGTAGATATTGAGCTGCTGTGCTGCTCGGCTAGTTGGCCAGATAAAACATATCCAGCTAACTTAGCCCATATATTCTAGGGATGTGAATCGTTTTTCAACGATTAAAATTATCGTCCGATAATGTTAATATCGTCTTAAATCGTTATAGAACACGATACAATAGAAATTCTAACGATTTATCGTTAAAAATCGTTAAATCGTGTTAGTGCGCACTAACGGGAGTTAGTGCGCACTAACTCCCCGTTAGTGCGCACTAACTCGATTTAGTGCGCACTAACTGAAAATGATACAAATAAACACTTTCCAGGTCACTGAAGGTCAGTTAGGAATGAATATGTGTTCCTATTGGCTGGCTGCCCTCTTATCTATTGATGTTACCAAGGTTACCACTGAGGTGATGGTTGGGGGGATGGGAAATGGAACTGGAAACTAACGAACACCAACAGAAAATGAAACAAAGTGTTCACACTTCCCAGGTCAGTAAAGGTCACTTAAGAATGAATATGTATGTATGTATTCCTATTGGCTGGCTGTGCTCTTATCTATTGATGTTACCAAGGCTAACACTGAGGTAATGGTTGGGGGGATGTGAAATGGAAACAGTTGGAAGCTTGACAAAAAAAGTAATGTAATGATCAGCACTCACGTGACTAGAACTTGTTTGTTTATTATTTTTGTTAGCAGGCACCTGAAATGCTAGTGCATGTTGAATTTGCCAATCACTGTGCATTTTAGAAAGGTGGTCCTGGCTGGAACTGTACACAGTTCAAATATATGTAATTGATTGTTGGTAAGTGTATTTTTTAAGTAGCCACACTGGCACAAGTATGTTTACTTTTCCTCCTACTTAACTCACTAGCTCAGCTTTGTAAGAAGGGCTTCTCTGCTTGTGTGTTGTTTTTGTTTGGTGTGAGGAGAGCAGAAACATCAGATCTTTATTCAATCTACTACAGTCATCTCTTACAGTGCCCTATCCCTATTAATACCAGGAGTGTTGTGATCTTCCTGCACACAGTGCCCTAACCCTGATACCAGTCTGAGACAGCTCCCTCCCTGCATTACTAGTGAGAGGCTGGCTTCACAGACAGGGGGGAGCTGCCTGACCCTCACTCCTGACTTCCCTCATGTCCCAGCTAGTGAATGGTGTGTGGGTGAGGGGGGGGGGAGGAGGATGGTGAAGTCTGAGACAGCTCCCTCCCTGCATTACTAGTGAGAGGCTGGCTTCACAGACAGGGGGGAGCTGCCTGACCCTCACTCCTGACTTCCCCCATGTCCCAGCTAGTGAATGGTGTGTGGGTGAGGGGGGGGGGGGGGAGGAGGATGGTGAAGTCTGAGACAGCTCCCTCCCTGCATTACTAGTGAGAGGCTGGCTTCACAGACAGGGGGGAGCTGCCTGACCCTCACTCCTGACTTCCCCCATGTCCCAGCTAGTGAATGGTGTGTGGGTGAGGGGGGGGGGGGAGGAGGATGGTGAAGTCTGAGACAGCTCCCTCCCTGCATTACTAGTGAGAGGCTGGCTTCACAGACAGGGGGGAGCTGCCTGACCCTCACTCCTGACTTCCCCCATGTCCCAGCTAGTGAATGGTGTGTGGGTGAGGGGGGGGGGAGGAGGATGGTGAAGTCTGAGACAGCTCCCTCCCTGCATTACTAGTGAGAGGCTGGCTTCACAGACAGGGGGGAGCTGCCTGACCCTCACTCCTGACTTCCCCCATGTCCCAGCTAGTGAATGGTGTGTGGGTGAGGAGGGGGGGGGGGAGGATGGTGAAGTCTGAGACAGCTCCCTCCCTGCATTACTAGTGAGAGGCTGGCTTCACAGACAGGGGGGAGCTGCCTGACCCTCACTCAAGCAGAGAAGCCCTTCTTACAAAGCTGAGCTAGTGAGTTAAGTAGGAGGAAAAGTAAACATACTTGTGCCAGTGTGGCTACTTAAAAAATACACTTACCAACAATCAATTACATATATTTGAACTGTGTACAGTTCCAGCCAGGACCACCTTTCTAAAATGCACAGTGATTGGCAAATTCAACATGCACGTGTCTGCTAACAAAAATAATAAACAAAGAAGTTCTAGTCACGTGAGTGCTGATCATCACATGTCAAGCTTCCAACTGTTTCCATTTCACATCCCCCCAACCATTACCTCAGTGATAACCTTGGTAACATCAATAGATAAGAGCACAGCCAGCCAATAGGAATACATATTCATTCCTAAGTGACCTTTATTGACCTGGGAAGTGTGAACACTTTGTTTCATTTTCTGTTGGTGTTCATGAGTTTCCAGTTCCATTTCCCATCCCCCCAACCATCACCTCAGTGGTAACCTTGGTAACATCAATAGATAAGAGGGCTGCCAGCCAATAGGAACACATATTCATTCCTAACTGACCTTCAGTGACCTGGAAAGTGTCTATTTGTATCATTTTGAGTTAGTGCGCACTAATCGGAAAAAACGATTTTTAACGATTTTTCAACGAAATAATCATGCCTAACACGATTTTCTTCTCCTGCCACACGATTTCTATCGTTAAGACGATATGGAAAACGATTCACATCTCTAATATATTCAGTGTCATGGCCATGCCACTGATTATATTTGGCCTTCTTAAAGTTAACTGGATAAGTATATCCAGTTAACTTTAGGACAGCCCTAAAGACCAGACTTAGCCAGATAAGTTATCCAGCTATGAATACTGAGTTAGGCGGATAACTTATCTGGCTAAGGCCTGGATTCATCATTCCTCGCAGAATGATGAATCCTGCGAAAACAGGGGGTGGGGCGCGAAGAGTGGGGCGGGCATGTGAAAGCCCGCAGCCTTCACACCACAGCGGTGCGCCGGCTGCCAGCTTTCATACCGAATAGTGCCACCGTGAAAGGTGATGCTATTCAGCGCGCTACTGCTGACAATGATGTTAGTAACATTATCACTGGCAGCAAAGACACCGCCAACGCCGCCCCTCCCAGCCCCGACTCCTCCCCTCCCTGACTCCTCCCCTCCCCCTAATTTGCATTCTATCACATGTGAAAAGGCCCTTTTCGCATGCGATAGAGGCTTATGACAAGTGATACAGGACCAGTCCTCTGGAACAAACTACCGACTGATCTAAGACTGGAACCATGCCTCCACACCTTCCGAAGGAAACTTAAGACGTGGCTTTTCCTCCAAGCCTTCCCCTAACACAAATTAACTCGTCATACCCAGATCAAGGAACTTAATATCTATTAATTTCATAACATATTAGTTGATAATTACCTAGTTAATCTCTATCGCTCTTACTCCTACTTCACTTATTCCTAGCTACACTAGCTCCCAAGTTCAATACCCCTGTTTATTGTAACTTTGATTTTTCGAACTTTCTTATTTATGTTTACTTGGTTTTATTTTTACTTCTGGTTTCCCCTGTTCCATGTAAACCGGCCTGATATGAATCCCATTCATGAAGGCCGGTATAGAAATGTTTTAAATAAATAAAATAAATAAATACAGCCGTATTGCGTGCGATAAGCCTTTCATAAATGACCCCTAAGTTGACTCCTCCCTGGTACCCCCCTCCCAGAACTAGTTATCCAGCTAAGAGGTGGAGGTTCAATGGGGCTGGATATTATTTATTTATTTAAGCTTATATGCCACTAATACCAATGGTTCTAGACGGCTCACAAATTAACATACAGGAAATAGAAGACATACAACATAAATGACACAAGTTAAAAGTGGCTACCACTCAAATCAGAAATACATCTTAAATAATATATTCATCCAACCACTACTTATCTGGCTAAGTAGCACTAATATCATCCTCAATCTGTCTGTATTTTTCAATGCAATTGACAATGCAACAGTATCAGCTGCAGTTGAAGCCTTAAGCTGATGATACACACTGAAACCCTCTCCAACAGAATACAATACTTTCTCCTGTTACTAGGTAGCAGGCATCCCAAACTACGCAAAGCAATGTCAGTGATTCTGAA
The DNA here is from genome assembly GCF_901001135.1 of Rhinatrema bivittatum. NCBI lineage: Eukaryota > Metazoa > Chordata > Amphibia > Gymnophiona > Rhinatrematidae > Rhinatrema > Rhinatrema bivittatum. The sequence goes on along the minus strand of NC_042620.1, from coordinate 363,612,757 downwards.
AGCACACTTTGCGTTCTCCTGTAAATTAAATCTTTCTAAACTTTTCTCTCTCTATGAGGGTAACTTTCAAAAAAATATGCATGGCCCCCTATATGTACATATATGTCCATGCAGAGATCCACCTCAGAATTTTATAGCCTGTATGATTCAGGTATGCACTGTTTATAAATATACATATACCTACCCTCTAACATACACGTTCATGTTTCCTCATGCAAATATTTGCAATGTATTGAAAGTGGATGCTTTTAATATTTTAAAAATATACATGCATATATTTTATGTGCAAAAAAAATGTGTGACTTGCTCGCATAAAACCCTGTTTATGTGAGGAAGTCAGTATATTTTAAGATGTGTGCGTAATTGAAATCACCAGTTTGCTGAAACCTTCACCAGTTCACCCAGTCCTTTTCCAGCTCATCAGGACCTTCCTAGTTCTTCACTCTGATCTCAGCCTAGTTCACGCAGACCTGCCATCCAACCAATTGTATATAATAGACAAGACTGATAACAATTGTGCGAGATAATTACCAGGGGTAATTACATGAATAAATTGCCAGATGTATGCACATAAGTCTCATAAAATGACAACTTGCGTGCATACTTCTTGAATCTACCCTGAATCACCCAGATGGCCCCTTTTTTCACACATAAATGAACATTCAAAAACAGAAATACATGCATAGTTTTGATGTTTATAAAACAGCATGCATGCGAGAAGAAACTACTTATGCGTGTAAATGCTAATTATATGCACGTACATGTTTTGAAAGTTCATCCTTAAGTTTTCAAATAAGAAACTTGAGAATCTCAGTCATCTTTCTGAAATCCAACAGTTGAATGACTGAACAAAATGTTCACTGGCTACTCAAAGTACACTTAGGGGGTCATTTATCAAAATGCAATAAGGCGTTTTCACATGCGTTAAGGGCTTATCGCATGTGAAAACATGTTTAACGCATGTGATAGCACCATATCGTATGGTGCGATGCAAATTCAGAAAATAGGAGGAGTTAGGAGTGGAGAGTGGGCTGGGTTAGCCTGTCTGTGAAGAGCTATCACACAGCTGTAATGCTGATTTTAACTACACCTCTTTGAATTGCGTTAGGCTGTGCCATGACCATGCGATAAGGTTTCATTGCCTTTTGCAATGTCTCCTGTAAGGCCTATTTGAAGGGAGGGGAGGGAGAGAGAGAGAGAGAGAGAGAGAGAGAGAGAGCACCTGGCCATGATGTCATCCCCAGAGGTAGGTATTTGTATCCCTATGGTAGGCCCACCTAGTAACTCAAGGTGGGGTTTAGGTATGAGTGTAGGGGGTTAGGGGTAGGGATGTGCAGCCAAAAAGATTTCGTTGCATTCGGGATACGTATACGCCGGGGGTCATTTCCGTTGCATTTGGACGTATGGCGCCCCCTGATATGTTGATATGTGAATTCGTTTTCCGGTTCCCTTGAAAGTCAATGGGGGAAGGATTTCCAGCCTATTTTTGGCTGTAGAATTGGGGTTTTATCAATTTTGATGAAACTTCTGGGGAGCAATCATCACAATAACAAACGAGCTCCAAGGTACTTAGACTGTGGCAAAGTGGCACCAAAGTGGCATGAATAGCCTAAGGCACTGTAAAGGTGCAAAGGGGTACCAGGAGTGGCAAGAGTGCAGCAAGTGTCAAAAACACACCACAGCTTCAATAGAGAGCACCGATAACAGATGCATGAACCCTCGAAGGCAGCACGACAGTCAAAGCGGCAAAACAAGTGGCATTGACAACCTACAGCACAATGAAGGGGAAACATAGCAAGCAGAAAGACTAGCACCAACACACTGAGGAACCATGATAGTGGCAATAACACCACAAGGAGTTGAGTGAGTCATCTGGTGATTGGCAGCAAAGTAGAGTGGCAGAAAGTTGATAGGGGCAAGACAGGCTGGCAGAGCCGAGGTAGTCAGTTCCCTGTGGTTTGATAAGGGAAAGACAAGGAGGCAAGAGAAGATGAGGCTCAGCATGTGGTGGGACTGTCAACTGTGCATACTGTGCACCCGACCCGTCTTGAAACAGGGACCCGGACCAGGGAGTCTAACACGAGTGCTAGGACCTGAAACATGATGAACTATGCCTGGGTGGAGTGGAGCATCTGCGGGTGCCGATTTTGGTGGTAGTAGCAAATATTCAAACAAGAGCCCTGGGGAGAGTTCCCTTTCCTATGAGCAGGAAAGGGCTCCCTAGAATGGGTTTGCCCCTAAACAGCGATTCAACATGGGACAGAGGGCAGATACAGACACGAGACCCCGAGGGACTGTAGTGTGAGAATAACCTTGACAAAAGACAGGTAGGTCGGAAAGCAGTCAGAGTACTGCTTGGCTTAGAAAGAGGCTGATTTCAAAATGGAACAGCGGTTCAACATGGGTCAGAGGGTAGAAACAGGCAGGCTACACCCGGGGAGAATTCCCTTTCCTACGAGCAGGAAAGGGCTCCCTAGAATGGGTTTGCCCCTAAACAGCGGTTAAACATGGGACAGAGGGCAGATTCAGGCAGGCTACACACGGGACCCCGAGGGACTGTAGTGTGAGAAAAACCTTGACAAAAGACAGGTAGGCCGGAAAGCAGTCAGAGAACTGCTTGGCTTAGAAAGAGGCTGATTTCAAAATGGAACAGCGGTTCAACATGGGTCAGAGGATAGAAACAGGCAGGCTACACCCGGGGAGAGTTCCGTTTCCTACGAGCAGGAAAGGGCTCCCTAGAATCGGTTCGCCCCTAAACAGCGGTTCAACATGGGATAGAGGGCAGATTCAGGCAGGCTACACACGGGGAGAGTTCCCTTTCCCAAGAGCAGGAAAGGACTCGCTTGGAATGGATTGGCCAGTAGAGTGTATAATGGTACAAATTGTTCGGATTAAATCATTTGCAAACAGATCATGACTTCATAAGCAAGACGTAGGAAGTTCTCTTCTCTGCCCTGAAACTAAAAAAAACTCTTTGTTTTATTTAACAATCAATGCTGTGAAGGAGTACTAGTTTTAATTGCCAGAGACTGAGGTTTTCCTTTGCAACTGGACTAACAGGCACAGCAATCGAGGTCAAACACTTGTAGGAACACAAGGCCTGGACTGACAGGCAAAGCAGTCTAGGTCAAACACTTGTACGAACACAAGGCCTGGACTGACAGGCAAAGCAGTCAAGGACAGAAGTCAATCCCACCTAGGGACATAAGGCCTGGACTGACAGGCAAAGCAGTCAAGGACAGAAGTCAATCCCACCTAGGGACATAAGGCCTGGGCTGACAGGCACAGCAATCGAGGTCAAACACTTGTAGAAACACAAGGCCTGGACTGACAGGCAAAGCAGTCTAGGCCAAACACTTGTACAAACACAAGGCCTGGACTGACAGGCAAAGCAGTCGAGGGCAGAAGTCAATCCCACCTAGGGACATAAGGCCTGGACTGACAGGCACAGCAATCGAGGTCAAACACTTGTAGGAACACAAGGCCTGGACTGACAGGCAAAGCAGTCGAGGGCAGAAGTCAATCCCACCTAGGGACATAAGGCCTGGACTGACAGGCACAGCAATCAAGGTCAAACACTTGTAGGAACACAAGGCCTGGACTGACAGGCAAAGCAGTCGAGGACAGAAGTCAATTCCACCTAGGGACATAAGGCCTGGACTGACAGGCACAGCAATCAAGGTCAAACACTTGTAGGAACACAAGGCCTGGACTGACAGGCACAGCAGTCGAGGTCAAACACTTGTAAGAACACAAGGCCTGGACTGACAGGCAAAGCAGTCGAGGTCAAACACTTGTAGGAACACAAGGCCTGGACTGACAGGCACAGCAATCGAGGTCAAACACTTGTAGGAACACAAGGCCTGGACTGACAGGCAAAGCAGTCGAGGGCAGAAGTCAATCCCACCTAGGGACATAAGGCCTGGACTGACAGGCACAGCAATCAAGGTCAAACACTTGTAGGAACACAAGGCCTGGACTGACAGGCAAAGCAGTCGAGGACAGAAGTCAATCCCACCTAGGGACATAAGGCCTGGACTGACAGGCACAGCAATCGAGGTCAAACACTTGTAGGAACACAACGCTTGGACTGACAGGCAAAGCAGTCGAGGTCAAACACTTGTAGGAACACAAGGCCTGGACTGACAGGCAAAGCAGTCAAGGACAGAAGTCAATCCCACCTAGGGACATAAGACCTGGACTGACAGGCACAGCAATTGAGGTCAAACACTTGTAGTAACACAAGGCCTGGACTGACAGGCAAAGCTGTCGAGGACAGAAGTCAATCCCACCTAAGGACATAAGGCCTGGACTGACAGGCACAGCAGTCGAGGTGAAACACTTGTAGGAACACAAGGCCTGGACTGACAGGCACAGCAGTCGAGGTCAAACACTTGTAGGAACATAAGGTCTGGACAGTTGACGGTTAGGCACAGCGTTTCATGTCAGGTACATATGCTGCAGTGCTTATATTATCTGGAGGATAGGAGGCTATTGGAGCTGCTGCAAGGCTTTGCATTGCTTTTATTCATCTTGCCATTCACAGGGAAAATTTGGAAACCCAAGCAAAGGCAGGTTTACTTTCAAAAACACTAGCATTTCCATCAACTCTCGTGCCAGCCTTGAGAGGTGAGGGCTCATGATATCCCCTGTCATTGAAAAGACACGTTCACTGGGCACACTGGTTGGTGGACATGACAGATATCGCTGAGCTACTTTGGCTAGGTGTGGCCAGACAGTGGACTTGTGTGCCCAATATGCCAGCGGATCTGTCCTGCATTTTCTCTATCGGCTCTGAGAGATACTGTGTCACTGACAGCTGTGCTGGTGTCTCCTTTGCTTGGACGGGCTCAGAGTCACTCATTCCAGCTGCTTTCTCTCTCGCCCATTGCACAACTGATGAATCTTTATGGGCAACATGCCTTGGGCGTTCTGACGTGGAGGAGGAGTTACTATCTGTCGCTGACACAGTGCTGCTCCTGCTTGGGATAGCAGCACAACTCTCTGACGTGCCTGCTGTTTCCACCTCTGCTTCAAGCCTAATCTGTCTCCGCCTATGGCACTACTGTTCACGGACTTTTGCTAACAGCAGCTCCTTCACAAATGACAGACAATTGGACTGTAGGGCGAGTTTACCTTTCACACGGGGATCACAGACTGAGGCGAGCATGTATGTGCGGTCGTCTTTCACCTGCTGCTGCAAAACGTCCAGACACTGCAGCACCTCAGCTGTCATTCCCTCTTCCTGTTTAAAGGCCTCCAAATGTTCATCCAGGAAATTAACTATAGGGATGATTTCAGCCAAGGTGGCACTTCTGGAACTCAGCTCCTCCGTGACATCCTTGAAGGGCTGCAGGATTTTTACCAGCTGACTGATGACTAACCAATCATGATGCCCTAGGGGATTCTGCACACCTATGTCCATTGTACCAGAAAGTTCATGAAGGGGTGTCTGCAGCTCCAGTAACCTCTCCAGCATCATAAAGGTGGAATTCCACCGGGTGGCAATGTCTTGAATGAGACGCTTGTGAGGCATATCCAAATCAGTCTGCTTTTGTCAGAGAACCTGCCCCGCCTTGACACTTCTGTGGAAGTGTGCTGCTATGTTCCTGCACTTCTGTATTAACCTATGCAGGTATTCATTCTCTTTGTCATTGGACTCCAAGCCCAGAGCTGACTTCACTACCAGGTGCAGAGTATGTTCAAAACATTGGATGTTCTTAAAGTGCCCCTCGGTTATTGCCTTAACCATGTTTGCACCATTGTCTGTGACAAAGAACCCTGCCTGCATTTTCCTGTCTCGCTGGTGTAGTTGCCAGCCCTCCAGCATCTGTCTGATGCATGCTAGAATATTGGCTGCGGTATGGGCCTGGTCCGTCAGGTGGGTGTGCAGTAAAGCCCACCTCCACCCTGATATGTCTTCAGTAATAGAGCTGCTGGCTGCCCCTGCCTCAGCCATGTCTCACCAGTGTGCTGTCAGAGAGAGGTAAGAGTGTGAAGAGTCCTTCACAGTTCTGGTGAAGACCAGAACTGTGAAGGACTTCAAAGGGGCGTGGGATAAACACTGTGGATCCATAAAGTCAAGAGGCCGCCAATGCAGAGTGGGTGACTCGCCAGAATGATGGCTACTGCCTGGAGACAATACCCTTATTCAATAAACGTACACATGCTTACTGTGACTCCAACATCGTTCTAGCTTCAACAGCAAGAGGAAATGTGGAATAAAGGATCTGCACTCACAAAGGGGGGAGTAGCTGGCTTGTTACGGCGGTTACTACCCCATACCAAATAAGCCTGTTACTTCAATTTCTATGCATATACAGCATAGTTCTCTGCTTCAACGGCAGGGGAGAAGAAAAAACTGATACTACACACATCCAGCAGAGCTCTCTGCTTCAACGGCAGGGGAGAAGAAAAAAGGGTTCGCACTCACAAAGCGGGGAGTAGCTGGCTTGTTACGGCGGTTACTACCCCAAACCAAATGTGCCTGATACTTCACTTTCGATGCATATCCAGCATGGCTCTCTGCTTCAACAGCATGGGAGAAGAATAAACTGATACTTCAAGCATATCCAGCATAGCTCCCTGCTTCAACGGCAGGGGAGAAGAAAAACAACCAATAAGGGCTGTATAATATAGTCTGAGTAAAACAAATAAGCATGGGTGTAGCTTGCTTATTGCGGCGGTTACTACCCCTACTACCCCTAACTTATCAAGCTAGATATTTCACTTGGATGCAGCTCCATCACTGCTTTCTACATTAATGGTGGGGGTGGAAGGGAAATAGAACCAAGAGCTAAGAGAAACAGATAAGTATGAGAGAAAGTGTGTGAAGCTTGCTGGGCAGACTGGATGGGCCGTTTGGTCTTCTTCTGCCGTCATTTCTATGTTTCTATGTTTCTATGTTTCTATGTATTCAAGGCGGTCCAGATATCGCAGGTGAAATGCACTCTTCCCTCTGCCTTAGCTAGCAGTGCTTGCATGCGACTGCAACACTGCTTGTACAGGCTGGGGATGACCTTTCTACTAAATGTGGTTCTGCAGTGGATTTTGTAATTTGGAAGTACGACCTTCAAAAAAACGCTTGAAACCCACATTCTTCACTAAATGCAAGGGCTGGTCATCAAGGGCAATCATTTCCCCAATGGTCCTGGTTACAACTTTTGAGGCTGCCTGCCTCCTACCCTGGGATAGCGTTACTGCACTCCACCCTATTTCCTCCATGGTGGATTGTCGCTTCTGCCACATGTCAGGGGGTTGCTGGCCTGCCACCTGACTGCTAGAAGGGGATGAGGGCGTGGGCTGACTCTGCTGTTTTCTTACCACTGCACACTGGTTGGAAGGGGTCCCCCCACTGGGACTGCCACCATCCCCAGATGGCAGTAATCTTGTTGGGTGTTGCCTCTTCATATGATGGTTCATGCCAAAATTAGATGTCCCATTTGCTTGCCTCTGCTAATATCCCTGGCACAGTAATTACACCGAGCATAACGCGGGTCTTCTGTCACTTTAAAGTGTCTCCAGATCGGAGATGTCTTTTGTGATCCTCCCCTCTCTAACACCTTGGGGGTGGATGCTGGCACTGGAGCTGAGGTAGTGGGTGCACCCTGAGAAGCAATGCCAGAGGGTGCCTCAGTCACCCTCTGTGCCTGTGCTGACTGCTCTTCCTCCTCCTTGTTATCAGTTTCATCTCTCCCCTGCTGCACAATTGTGGAGGCTAAGACAGGACTAACTGATTCTACCAAAGATTTGTCAGCTATTACTTCTTCCGTTTCTGATGAGAATCCCACACAAGAAGATTCTTCATCTGAATCAGAAGCAAACAGTGACTGCGCTACCTTGTCAACGCTAAGTGTTAGTCGAGACTTCTGTCCCCCTGCTGCTTTTGGGTGTCTACATTTTGTCTGGCATGACTCTGCCTCCCCTTCCCGCACCTCCAAAACTACAGGGCCAGAAACAAGTGGTGGCGATGGCGATGTATCATGGTCAGATTTCATTTTTTTTGGCATGGTACTGCCATCCCCTACAAAGAGTTTAGAAACATAGAAACATAGAAACATAGAAATGACGGCAGAAGAAGACCGAATGGCCCATCCAGTCTGCCCAGCAAGCCTCACACATTTTTTCTCTCATACTTATCTGTTTCTCTTAGCTCTTTGTTCTATTCCCCTTCCACCCCCACCATTAATGTAGAGAGCAGTGATGGAGCTGCATCCAAGTGAAATATCTAGCTTGATTAGTTAGGGGTAGTAGGGGTAGTAACCGCCGCGATAAGCAAGCTACACCCATGCTTATTTGTTTTACCTAGACTATGTTGTACAGCCCTTGTTGGTTTTTTTTCTTCTCCCCTGCCGTTGAAGCAGGGAGCTATGCTGGATATGTGTGTAGTATCAGTTTTTCTTCTCCCCTGCCGTTGAAGCAGGGAGCTATGCTGGACATGCGTGAAGTATCAGTTTTTTTCTCCCCTGCCGTTGAAGCAGAGAGCCATGCTGGATATGCATTGAAAGTGAAGTATCAGGCACATTTGGTTTGGGGTAGTAACCGCTGTAACAAGCCAGCTACTCCCCGCTTTTTGAGTGCGAACCCTTTTTCTTCTCCCTTGCCGTTGTAGTAGAGAGCTCTGCTGGATGTGTGAAGTATCAGTTATTCTTCTCCCCTGTCATTGAAGCAGAGAGCTATGCTGTATATGCATTGAAAGTGAAGTATCAGGCATATTTGGTTTGGGGTA